>NW_026089645.1:0-48235 GCF_024586455.1 Bactrocera neohumeralis | reverse complement strand
TTCCTAATATATCCTTTTCAAACGTTGATCTCCCACATACTAATAAATTAAGAATCTTAGGACTTATATTCGACAAAAAATTAACTTTCAAAGAGCATTGTAAATATGTTAGAGGAAGTCTTTTTTCTAGATTGAATATAATAAAATTCTTATCTTCTAAATACTGCTTAGTACATACAAACACTCTTGTCAATATAACAACAGCTTTAATATTATCTAAAATTGACTTCGGACTTTGTATTTACGGACATTACGCTAATACAAACATTAAGCTCTTGAACGCACCCTACCACGCAGCAGTCAGAAGAAGCATTCGCGCCTTCCCAACGTCACCAATTAAGGCAATTCTATCTGAAGCTGGATTACCACATATAAACTACCGGACCATGCGTAACACCATGATGCTTATACCGAGGCTACTTCACTGCAGAAATGAATTAATTTTTTCGCAAATCAATTGTTCCATACAAAATCTTAAGACTAGTCGTAAGCCGCCTAATATTATGCGTTGTCTAGTTCAACAGCTGAACATCGTAACCACTTTATCACTTCTTTAAAACTTCAGAGTATCCTCCAAGTGCGCTTCCAAATTCATCACTCATCAACATCCTACTTAAGTACCCAAAATATTCTACCAGCAGTAATGAATACAAACAAATGTTTAATGCGATATTAGAGTCCTTAAATGATGATTGGAACTTGTATTATACGGACGGATCCAAGTCAGACACCAGCACAACGTTTGCTGTGACAAACCAGCTAGGTGTTACTATTATGGTCGGTTCCTTGCCATCCCACTGCTCGGTATTTACTGCCGAAGCAGCCGCAATATTTGAGGCAGTACAATTTGCTTCTCGAACGGGAAACAAATGCATTATATGTACCGACAGTAGATTAGCAATTGAAGCTATATTTAATACCAATAATGCATCTTTAATATCCAATATTCGTAGCATGCTATTGCAAAGCAATAACTGTATAAAAATAATGTGGGTGCCTAGCCATATCGGAATTCATGGCAACGAAATTGCCGATAAAAAAGCTAAAGAAGCTTCCAAACAACCACTCCACTTCTTTGACTATTTCACCGATAAAGATATACGCAGACTTGTTGAAACATACGTAAATGAAATCCAAGTAAGAGAATGGAGTAATCACGATCACCACTACAAAAAATTTAATCCTGCGGGAACAAAGCCTTTATACCCAGGAAAAGCAACTTGTAAAAATATAAGGACATTTATAAGACTTCGAATAGGACACACAACTGCTACACATGCTCACATCTTAAATGGCGTAAATAAACCAAATTGCGTGTTCTGCGGATCAAATGATGTCACAGTTATACACCAACTCGATACCTGCCCGGCACTTCAACGAATCAGAGCTAATGTTTTTTCTAACAAAAAAACTTTTTTATTTCTAGAACGGACTGATGACAGTAACATAGAAATCATATCTAAATAAATTTCGCTTTGCCAATTAAATATTTAGTTTAGTTACATACATGCACCCATTTACTTTTGCTTTGAAATTTATCTTTTTATTGTATCTAAATTTACGTTATATAAATCGATTACAAATGAGAATATGTATAATAGACTAAGATTTTATAACATTAGCTGAAGGCCCTGGCAGCCAGTGCTTTATATCTATAAGTGGAACGATTATTTATAATTATTTCTATTTTAAATACATAAATAAAAAAAATAAATAATTAATCTTTTTTCATTTTTTCAGATATACGTACGTGAGTGGGTAAAATTGTCGCTCGGCCTATGACAAAGTACGCATGTTTACCCTATGGATTACCCACATTCTTACCCACTGATAATCTGGTTTTTCACCCGCTCATGGTTCTATCCGAACTGACTGGAGTGACTGCAACCACAGTTTAAATTTGTTGGTAGTACCATCAAAATTAATGGACATTGACGTAGTGATCGGTGAAGATTTTTGTTTGCAAGCAGATATACAAATAAATCGTGATGGAATTTCTATTCGAAAAATTCCTTGTGACAACATTGAAAACGTTTTTAATGTGATGCAAGTGGACTCAGTAGTAGATTAATTTGATATCGACAAAACAAATAGTGTGGAAGCAAAAGAAAAAGTGCGTAATATGGTGTGCGAATATAAGCCGAATAAGTGCAAATCAACAAATGTGCAAATGAATATTGTTTTAAGGGGCTATACCAGTGTGACGCATGAAAAATTAGGCGAATTTCGTGAATTTTTTTGAAAGAAAGTACTAGATTCAATGAACGTAATAAAGTTTACTTTTAGCTATATTAAAAGGAATTATGTTCTGTCTGCGGAAGTGCCGTAAAAAAAGTGTCTCAACTGCTGGCATGATTCCGGTCCGATGAGTAGCTGAAACAAAAAAATTCAAAATGTTTATTAAACTTAAATATATTTTCTATACAATGAAGTACGATCTTTGAAAAATATCAAAAATTAAGAAAATGGCGTAATTTTGAAAAAAAAATTGTTTTTTTTTTTACGAAAAAATGGTCGTTTTTTTAATGCCAAATTGACAATTTTCAACCAATCAAAAAGATCGTAGTCCGTCGTGTAGCAAATGTATCGGTCAATTTCTCGTTGAGTTATGAAGTCAGCAATTTAAAAAAATGTCGTTTCGAAAAAAACGCGTTTAAATTAACTATTACCATTAAAAACCATTAGAAAACTATTCAAGATACGACCTTGCCGATTTCACAGGATATTTTTGAATATATAAACTATCGAAAAAGCAAAAAAAAAATTTAATAATAATAATTTTTTTTTTTTTGAAAGTGTCACACTGGTATAGCCCCTTAAGTGATGAAACTCCAATATCGTTTAGACCACGTAGACTGCCATTGACACAAAGAAGTATTGTTGATTATCAAATAGATAAGTGGATCAAAGACGGCATAACTGAAAATTCAAATTTAGTAGTTAAGTTTAAGTAAAAAAAAAGAGACGGTGATCCAAGAGTGTGTGTAGATTATAGACAATTAAACAGAGTCATTGCAAAAGATAGATTTCCATTACCCTTGCTAGAAGACCAGCTAGACCGATTGCAAAATCCAAAAATATTTAGTACAGGGTCCGGCACTCGAAGTGTTAATTAAAAATTAAAAAATAAAAAGGCCATAAATTCGGTTTGGAAAATTATTTTTATTTATTTTAAAGCACAAAATGTGTAAAAATAGTTATAAATTCAGGACCAATTCACTTTTGCTCGATATGACCACCTTTTGGCTTAACTATGGCCTTGAGACGGTCAAAAAACGAATCGCAAACTGCCCTAATGTGACTTGCCGGTATTTTGGCCCACTCACGGACAATGGTTTTCTTCAGCATCTCGAGACTGATGTATTTTTTACTTCGGACCTTGCTCTCCAAAATGACAGAGAGAGAATAATCCACTGGATTCGCATCTGGTGAATTCGAGAGCCATTGTGTGGTCTTAATGAAGTTCGGAACGTTGTTTTTCAACCATTCTTGGTTCACTCCGCTTTGTGAGACGGTGCTGAGTCTTGTTGAAACGTCCAGCCTCCAGAACACTTTCCCGATAATATGTCGCATTTACTTGGATTGCTCAATTGGAAAAATTTTTTCGTCAGAAAACACAATGTTCGGAATTTGATCGCTTTCGGCCAAGCGAAGCAACTGTTCGCTCTCTCAAGTCTTACTTGTTGCTGCTTCGGTGTGAGCTCATGGGCCTTTTGGAACTTGTAAGGCTTGACCTTGATCTCATTTTTCAATATGCGTCGGATGCTGCGGTCGGATATTTTCAGTTCTTTAGCCATTTGATTGGCACTTCGTCGTGGATTTCGCTCAAGTCGCTTCTTCACTTTCCGAACCATCTCACGTGACATTGCAGTCTTTTGATGACCACCTCCATGGCGTTTTGCGATGCTACCAGTATCATTGTAACGAGTGATGGTGCGATAAATAAAAACTTTATTCACATTAAGGTGTTTGAGCTCACGAACAATTGCTGGCTGTAATTTTCCAGCTTAATATAAAGCAATCACACTATTACCAGAGATAAAGAGATCTTTAACTCCTCTCTCACTGGTAGTGAGAGAGCAATTGCTAAACGTCAAAACCTACTGAACATTGACAGCTAATCGAGTTCAGTAGGTTTTGACGTTTAGCAATTGGAAACGAGCGATGGCCGGATTGAAATCTTACCAAAAAAATATGTAAACGGAGGGATTTGTTTGCTTCGTTCAAGACCACTTATAAAAATGAAAATTAAATGAATTTGTGAAATTTAAAGGTATTTGATGAAAGGTTTTGTAATTTGAAGCATCATAGTATATTTTCAATGGAAAATGATTAAAAACATTTAATGATTGAGAGCTAACAAGCTTAAATCCTATTATTGGGTATTGAAAGGACAAAAGTCAGTTGTTATAATATTCTTTAAAAATATTTAAATAGTTTCTACATATAATAAACAACAACTATATAGTAGTTTTTATTCGTATTAAATGTTGGGTGTTTCAATTTAAATGCCCACAAATAATTATTTTTCAATCTGGCCATAATGGAAAATGTTATAAAAAACGCTAATTTTGGGGCGCTCTCACACTGGAATAAGTTTAACAACCCTTTATTCCTGCTATTACGTTTGAATTCCATCGCTGATCACTTTTTTTTGCGTTCACTTTTGGCAAAACGCTTTTGTATACTTGTGAACAATACTCCGAACTGTCATTCAGCCAATTTATAAACCGCTGATTTCAGTGCGACAGCTGCGCGAACGGTCTGGAATTGGTTACACTTTGAGTGCTGGACCCTGTACAATTGACTTAAAAAATGGATTTTTCCATGAGCCTGTGTCTGAATCTAGCCGCAAATACTCGCCATTCGTTACACATGGCGGACAGTATCAGTTTTTAAAAGTTCCATTTGGCTTGTCGAACTCTCCAGGTGTATTCCAATTTTACCACTCCCTTACATAGACGACATAATTGTACCAGCTATGAACGAAAATGATGCAGTGCGTAATTTAGAAGAAATGTTGAATCAGTGTAAAGACTATATACTTGTAATTAATTGGCAAAAATGTAAATTTTTAAAAAAGCGAGTAGAATTTTTGATTCATGTTATTGAAAATCAAAAAATGCTGAACGTACATATGTATTCAAGTTGAGAATTAGAGATATTAGCTGTAATAAAAGCGCTGAAAAAGT
Source organism: Bactrocera neohumeralis (assembly GCF_024586455.1). Lineage (NCBI taxonomy): Eukaryota > Metazoa > Arthropoda > Insecta > Diptera > Tephritidae > Bactrocera > Bactrocera neohumeralis. Next base: position 43,043 of record NW_026089645.1, on the reverse strand, counting down.
TTCGAGTGTATTTACTAGGTATACATTTTAAATTAATAACTGAATGCAACGCTTTAATAAAAACGCTTGAGAAAAAGGATTTGAATACAAAAGTAGCGCGATGGATCCTTTTTCTGCAAGAATACGATTATCAGGTAGAACATTGATCTGGAAGTCGAATGAGGAACGTTGACGCTCTTAGCCGCAATCCAATAATGATGATAAGCGATAATGATTTTCTTGTTTGCTTACGACGTGCACTAGAACGCGACGAGGAACTGAATACGATAAAGCAAATTCTACAAGAGAAAAAAAGTTACAATGACTATTTTCAAAAAGGTGGTATTCCTCACAAAATAGTCAAGGATATCGAATTATTCGAAGTACCCAAGAGCATGCAAAGAGAGGTAATTCGACGCGCTCATGAAAAGGGGCACTTTGCGATTAAAAAAAAATGAAAGATTTGATTTGTCAAGAATTTTTTGTTCCAAAGCTTGACGAGAAAATTGAAATGCATATTGGCAATTGTGTAGCATGCATTGTGTCAAATAGAAAGTAATTAACATCGTTGGCACCACGCGGTATATCAATTTACTCGAAATTTCTACAAAAACAGTTAAAAACATAAGTGATTTATCATATAACTTTTCGAAATTTAAAACAATAAAAAAAATAGTACCAAATTAAAAACACTCAATTAATTTTCGCGCAAAATTCTCCTCCGAACATCTGAAGTGGGTATCAGCTGTTTCTGTCGCACGGCAAACCAGCTGTCTACGCAGAGTTGTAGGTGGCCAGGGACACTACATTATCTGCACGTGCAGTCGGTAAAGCAGTTGAAAAGGCAGTTTCTTTTACTTAACGTAACCACAATTCAATAAGATCGTGATAGACACACAAACTCCACCTCGCGGTGGGGGTACACAATGTAACCAAATGGGTATGTTGCTCGAACGCATTAAAAAATAGAAACGTTGAATAATGAATGAATGAATAAATGAAGACTTAAAGAAATCGCTAACCAAATATTCAAATGAAAAGTCTTCTTCTCCATCAAAATCGACCTTTGCAGCCGAAACAGACCAAGAAGAGCTTGAAAAATAAACAAATTGGCTATTAAAAAAGAAAAAAAGTAGGGAAAGTAAGAAACGCAAAGCAGATTCTTCACCGGATGTAACATTGAAGTCTCCGATTCCGAATGGAAAAGCAGAAGATAAAACAGATATAAAAGTAAGCCATCGCCCTCCGCCAATTATAATATCGGAAAATTTTAACCAACCCTTGATGCGTTCCTTGATTATCACAGATGTAAAAAAATCTTACACACTCAAGCTCACTGACCCAAGTTCCTGTAAAGTAAATCTTTCAGAAAGTTCCGACTACAGAATACTTACAAGGAAATTGAACGACTCGAAAATTCCTTGGTACTCGTACGAAGACAAACAATCGCGGGATATACGCGTAATGGTAAAAGACTTTCATCACTCATGTGAGCCTGAAAGTATTTTCACAGACCTTCAAAAGCAAGGGTTTAAAGTTACGAAAGTCTTAAACAAACTTCAATATAAAACAAAAAACCCGTTAAATATGTTTATTGTATGTTTTGAACCTACAGAGAACATTAAGAAAATTTACAAAATCAAATATATTCTAAATTCTGTCGTTGAACTCGAGCCCATCAAGCCATCGAATCTTGCGTCGCAGTGTAAATCCTGTCAGGCGTTCGGTCACAGTAGAAACTATTGTTGTAAGCCCCCGCGGTGTGTAAAGTGCGCCGGAAATCATTCAACACTAAGCTGCACAAAACCTGCCGAACTACCTTGTTACCGCCAAAATGCTGTAACTGTAGTCAAAATCACCCTGCGAACTATAGGGGATGTGAAGTGGCAAAGCAACTTCAAAAAATTAAAAACGCGACTGGTAAAAATAAAGAGCATAAATATGAACCAAAACGCTTAAGTACAACCATTTCCACTGCTCCTCAGAAAGAAGACACTAATGTAAATCATCAATCTGGAAAGCCCTCATTTGCCAGCATAACTAAAGGTGCTATTAAAGCTCAACAACATCTGTCAGAAAATCAAACAAATACGAATGCCACTGGTGATATTACTGGTATTTTTCGTTAATTCTCAACAAGCTTAATAAGCTAGAAGAGCAAAATAGACTTACCCACGAACGTCTTACTAAACTAGAGAGACAGCACAGCGAAAATAAGGCGCAAAAATGAAGCCGATGAAAATTATCTCCTGGAATGCAAATGGCTTGCTCAAACGGAGTAAAGAATTAGAGACATTACTCCATGTTGAAATTATATCAGAAACTCATTTTACAAATGAAACTTTTGTTAGATTCAAAAACTACAAGACGTATTGCTCGAACCACCCAAATAACAATGCGAGAGGGGGGAGTGCCATAATTATCAGAGATAATATTCCCCACTACGAAGAAATTAATATAAGTATCCCAGAACTCCAAACTACGACCATATCGGTTGAATTTAGTTTCGGAAAAATAAGCATTACCGCAATATATAGCCCACCTAGACACAATATTAAAATGGAATTGTACACAGAACTTATATTAAAACACTATGGGAAATTCATCATGGGTGGTGATTTTAACGCAAAACACTCACAATGGGGTTCAAGAGTTACGACACTGAAGGGAAGAGAGCTATTTAAAGCTGTTACGGCTACTGGATGCGACTTCATGTCTACTGGCAAGCCGACTTACTGGCCTTCCGACACAAGGAAATTACCTGACTTGATCGATTTTTTCGTCATTCGACAAATATCCAAGACATTCATTACTATTGAAAATGGATTGGACTTAAATTCGGACCACTCGCCAGTATACCTAATCCTAAATGGCCATCTAAAAGAAATCGTCATACCGCCTTATCTTTCTAATAGACATACGGATTGGGAGTATTTTAAAGTGATGCTCGACAAAAATATTGATTTTGAAGTAAATATAACAACCCAAGATATCTTAGTATTTGAAGTTCATAAATTTACGAAAGATATTCAGGAATCGGCTTGGAAAAGTACTCCTATTTCTAAACAAAAAAACTTTTATATTAAATATCCATCGGAAATTTTAGATCTCATAAAGAAAAAGAGAAAACTACGCAAAAAATGGCAAATCACGCGATTTCCCCAATATAAAACAGAACTGAACAATTTAACCAAGCTTCTCAGCACTAAAATAAAGTTATTCACGATTTAAAATATTTCTAATTATATTGAGAAATTAACGCCAAACAAACAATCCGATTATTCCCTTTGAAAATCAGTAAAAAATGCTAGGAAACCAATATTGTCAAATGCACCCCTAAGAAAGCCGAACGGATCCTGGACCAAAAGCGATGAAGAAAAAGCGGAAGTTTTTTCAGAGAAACTCGCTAAAACGTTTAATCCTATTCTGTTCCATGGAACTTTACCTTAGATGTAAGGATCGCAATGCATAGAAGAAATTCAACCAGCAATAATTAAAGAAGTGGAAAATATAATTAAAAGTAGATTTAAACCAAGAAAAGCGCCCGGTTTCGACTTGGTGACAGCTGAGGTACTGAAAAATCTAACGCGGAAAGCATTAGAAAAACTTACATCGATTATAAACGCTTGCTTAAATCTCAGATACGTTCCATTGTCATGGAAGGTATTTGAAATCATTATGGTACAAAAACCCGGGAAAAGCGCACAGGAAGCATCGTAATATCATCCAATCTCACTGTTGCCTATTTTGTCCAAACTACTTGAAGTTGTAATTATAAAAAGACTTCAGAACATAATTGAAGAAAAGGACCTTATACAAATTCATCAATTTGGATTTAGATCGCAACATTCTACAATCGATCAAGTTCATCGAATAACAGATATAATTGAGGATGCGATGGAAAAAATGCAAATTTGAACAGCTGTTTTTCTCGATGTATCTCAGGCGTTTGACAGAGTATGGCACCATGGCTTACTTCATAAACTAAGACTTCTCTTCCCACCCCACAACATCTAACTGAGCTACTTGCATCTTATCTTAGCAACCGCTACTTCAGAATCAAGCAGGGACAATCATACACTATGTTACAGCCAATAAAAACAGGTGTACCCCAAGGAAACGTCCTGGGACCACTCTTATACATTTTGTTTACAAGCGATATGCCTACGCCGCCAAACAGCACAATCGCCACATTTGCAGATGATACCTGCATCATTACTACTGGTAAAAATGTAGTAGAGTCGTCGAACAGAATGCAGTCTTCAATCAACCTAAATGTAGAATGGACACAAAAATGGAATATTACCCTCAACGAGTTGAAGTCAATACATATAAACTTCACTAACAAAACTGATACGTATATCCCCTTATATATTGGGAATGAAGTAATTCCGTACTCCACCTCGGCGAAATATCTTGGTTTGACGCTGGATGCAAAGTTAAAGTGGAAGGAGCATATACAAAGAAAAGTTGCAGAACTAAAACTAAAATTCAACAAAAAAAATTGGTTAATCGGCAAGAAATCACCTCTAACAACCTCAAATAAAATTTTAGTCTACAATCAAACGTTAAAGGCCATTTGGGCATACGGAATTCAGCTATGGGGATGCGATGCACCGTTATACATCGAAATGGTGCAAAGATTCCAAAATAAAGTCCTGCGAAAAATTGTAAATGCCCCGTGGTACATACGGAACTCAGATCTACATCGTGATCTTCACATAAAAATGGTTCGGGAAGTCATTCGCGAAACGGCATCGAAACATGCCACAAGGTTGCAAAACCACGTAAACGCTGAAGCCCGACAACTAGGAGAGGCTAGAAATAGCAGCGCAGATTAAAAAGAACAAAGTTCCATGACCTTCTAAGCAAATAACAAATATTATAATATTTAGTTTTAATACAAAGTTTAGTTTTGAAAAAGGTTCTTAATAGAGCTTTTATTGTTTTATCGTATGTGTTATGAAAAATATTGCTTGTTAGTACATTTGTCACTAGTTGCAATTCGAATGTAAAACCATATCTTGTTACGTTTCAATAAAAAAAAGAGAAAGTTGGGTAAAAAAGAACGTGAGTTGCATCTGCTTTACAAAGGGGCAAATCCTCTTTACAGATTTCACGTAGGTTTTCTTGGTCCACTAGAGTCAACCAATAAACTTTATAAACATATATTCGCCGTAATTGATTCTTTCACGAAATTCGCTTGGTAATACCCAACAAAGACAACTTCATCACACGAAGCTATCAGCCGTTTGAGAATACAAGGTAAAACATTCAGAAATCCAATCCACATAGTCACAGACTTTCACGTCTGATGATTTTCGGCGTTATTGTAAAGACGAGAACATGAAACGTATTAAAATAACGACTGGCTTGCCTCGTGCCAATGGTCGAATAGAGGGAGTAAACACAATTATTATTAATGTTTTAACGAAAGTGAGCAAGAATGATCCGCCGAAGTGGTACAAATTCACAGGCAGAGTCCAACAAGTGATAAATTCCACATACAACAGAAGTATTGACAAGACATTTTTCGAATTATTAACTGGCATTAAAATGCGTACAGCTGACGACTTAAACATCAAACAACTCATCGAAGAAGAAATAAGATTACAACTCGAAGAAGGAAGAGACGAAATACGACAATACGCAAAAGAACAAATATTAAAGAAGCAAACTAAAAACAAAAAGACATACAATCTCAGACGTAAAGAAGCTAACCAATATTCAGTAAACGATTTAGTCGCCGTGAAGAGAACGCAGTTTGGTGGCGGTCTCAAATTAAAACCAAAATATTTGGTCCCTAATCACATTACTAAAGTCAAAACAAATAATACCTATGATGTTAAAAAAGTTGGCGTAGCTGAAGGTCCGAGTCAACCGACGACTTGTGCAGAATTTATAAAACCATTTTCATAATGAAGACGACGGCGTATTCGAGGTCGAAAACAATGCAGGATGGCCGAGTTGTAGGGTTTGAAGAACACGGAAACCCTTTTTAGCAAGAAGTTTCGAACAACAGACTCCGAACCCGAAAATGCCAGTGGTAGACGACGACTTGACGAGAGAACGTGTAGCCGTACGCATGTGACGAATTGAATTATCATCGAAGTGTATTTTCTCAAAATTAACTGTTAATCCTTTTACTTTTATAAAAACTATGTGACGCATATACGACTTAAATTATCATCGAAGTATCTTCAATTCAATTGTTAATCTTTTTACTTTTATAATAACCATTTTTATTAACAAATAAAATTTGTGCGTTTTAAAAAATTCTTAAAATCGCAGTACTCGAATTAAATTTCTATAAAAGAAGTTAACATATTAGTGCGTGAGTAAAAATTCTATATATATATGTATGTACATTACGCATGTACCATGGCGAGCAAGTGATTGTTCTAAGCATTTTTGATTGGAACCTTTGTATTATATCAATATTAGTTGCACAGTCTACAGTTTAATGCCACACATCCAAATCTATGCCAATTTAAATTTGCAGCTTCTGCTTTTTTATTGCAAGTTTTTTAACTAGATATGTGTTTTCTCAACGTACATAAGTCTTCTATCTAGGTGAATACCAAGATAAGATACTTCATTCGCTTGGGGTACTTATTCATTTTTACTGCCGGGCACATTTTTGGTTCAAGCGAAAAGGTAACATGCTTATACTTTTGTTCATTCACTTTTATACGCCAGTTGGCTAGCCATTCTTCGAATGAACTTAAGTGCTCCGCTAATATTCTTGATGGTTTTATGTGACATTTGTTACGGCTCACTAAAACTTTGTCATCCGCAAAAGTTGATGGAATATCTGCCTAAAACATTGCCCTGTGGTACACAAGCCCTTATGTGATCATTAGATACGAAATCTCTCACTTTTACCATAAACTGTCTATGTTTTACATAAGACTACAGTTCTAAAGGTAGAATTTTTTAATCACCTATATAAAAAGGAAACGCCTTTTGCGCGGACATATGGGCATTACGCCCGAACCAGAGATAAAGAGATGCCTAACTAATGTCTCATTTGAAGTAATAGAGCAATTGGTAAACGTCAAAACCTCTTGAACTTTTTCAGCTGTTCGTGTTCAGATGGCCAGATCGAAATCTCACCAAAAAATATGTAAACGGAGGAATTTGTTGCATTGTTCAAGACCACTTATAAAAAATGTAAAACAATGAAAGTTAAATAAATGTGAAATTTAAATGTATTTGATGAAACATTTTGTAAGATTAAGCATTATAGTATTATTTTCAATAGAAAATTATTAAAAACATTTATTGATTGAGAGTTAAAAAGCTTAAATCTTTTTATTGGGTAATAAAAGGTCAAAAGTCAGTTGTTTTAACATAGCATAAAAAGATTTAAATAGTTCTTCTATATATTAATATAGCAATGATGATTATATTGATATCATCGGCCTCAACACCCACGCCGTTAGTTCTGCTTTCTGCAGACTTGACAAGGAAGCAAAGCAAATGGGTCTGACAGTTAACGAGGGCAAGACGAAATATCTCCTGTCATCAAACAAACAGTCGTCGCGCTCGCGACTTGCCACTCACGTCACTGTTGACAGTCATAACTTTGAAGTTGTAGATAATTTCGTATATTTGAGAACCAACAATGGCGGCCTGGAAATCCAACGCAGGATAACTCTTGCCAACAGGTGCTTCTTCGGACTGAGTAGGCAATTGAGAAGTAAGGTCCTCTCTCGACGAACAAAAACCAAACTCTATAAATCACTCATAATTCCAGTCCTACTATATAGTGCAGAGGCTTGGACGATGACAACAACTGATGAGTTGACTTTGCGAGTTTTCGAGAGGAAAGTTCTGCGGAAGATTTACGATCCTTTGAGTGTTGAGCTGTATGAGATATATGACGACATTGACATAGTTCAGCTAATTAAAAGACAGCAGCTACGCTGGCTAGGTAATGTTTTCAGAATGGACGAAAACACTTCAGCTCTGAAAGTATTCGACGCTGTACTCACCGGGGGAAGCAGAGGAAGAGGAAGACCTCCACTTCGTTGGAAGGACCAGGTGGAGAAGGACCTGGCTACGTTTGGAATATCCAATTGGCGCCACGTGGCGAAAAGAAGAAACGACTGGCGCGCTGTTGTTAACTCGGCTATAATCGCGTAAGCGGTATCTACGCCAATTAAGAAAAACTATTTTTTTTTCCTACTAAATGTTGGGTGTTTTAATTTAAATGCCGAAAAATTATTATTTTGTCCAATATGGCCATATTGGAAAATGTTATAAGAAACGCTAATTTTGAAGCGCTCTCACACTGGAATAAATTGGACATCCCTTTATCCCTGCCCGAACCACAGCACGGAAAGACGTGAAAATTTGCACGGGTGTTTCGCAATTTATGCCTATACTTATAACTCAAGAACGGTTGAACCGATTTGACTGAAAATTGGTGATGAGGTAGCTTGGAACCTCGGGATGGGCATGGACTCCCTTCTATCGTTTTATGTTAAAAGTCACAAATGAAAAAAATATATTTCAAAACATAAGCAAGTGTTCAATATTCATGTAAGAATACACATTTTTTTCTTCAAAAATACAAAATAAAATCACACAGCTACTGGCAGGGTACAGTGGTTTTTGCTTACGTACACATACATATGTATATGTATATGATTTATAGTTATAGTTGTAACTGAATAAGAAAAGGTTGAATCATATTTTGATATGAGTGCCTAATAGCTGACAAATATTCCTGTAGCATTGCACAGAACAACGCAAACTTTAAAAGGAAGGATCAGGTCTGTGTTTTCTTAAGTATAGTATCTGGGCTTTAGCCATCGATTTTGCTATTACAATGTTGAACAAAACATTACCATATGATTAGGTAGAGAGCGTGAGACGCGCCCTCTTTTGTTATATTAACGATTTTGTATAAAATCATCCGTACTGCAGTTAAAAAAAAATTTTTAGCCCAATAAAAAGTTTAACTATTATTAAATTAAAATTAAGCAAGTTTTGAAAAATAGCTTGTTTGAAAGTATTGTTTTTTTGTTCTTTTGTACTTAAGATGTTTAGTAAAACGAAAATAACTAAGAAACGATGTCTTAATTAGACTTAAGATTTTGTTACGGAAGAAAGACTAGAGTTTTTAAAATTAATAAGTAGACATAAGCGCTTCTGTTAAAATTGGAACAAGTAAGTAAAAGGAGGTAGGATGCTTTTTTAATTTTTTTTATTCCTTAGAAAAACGATTTAAATTCAGTTCTTATATTTTTATTTAAAACGAAAAAAAATCCAAAAAATTAAAAACAATGTTTAAGTTTTTCAGTCAAGCTTGTAAATATTTGATTGCACTAGTATATTTAATCGTTGCTTTCATCGTTTTCGGTTAGATCTGGATGACAGTCTAACATATCTTCTGAAGATAAGTTCATATAGAAGCCTCTATAAATTTCATCCACTAGCGGCAGCATATCTATAAGATCATTTTTCTTTTTGGTGCTAATTTTTGTTGGTGCGACATAACAATTTTTTAAATCTTTTATTTTGACGGAATTGATTCCTCGCTATGTTATATTAACGCACTTGAAAGGATCACCTTCACTTAATGATGTTTTAAAATATATTTTCCCGTATTCCTTAGTAAATCTGAACCTTTTAATGTCATGCCAATTGAATTTATCACCGTTGTCATCCACTTTACGTCAAGTAAATACACTTTTTGATGCGAAGAAAAAATCATATATATTTGATTGATCCATAAATTGGTACCAATCACGGGGATGATGGATTTTTATTGAAGATTTATTTTTCTTTTGCTCTATAGCAGCGTGGTCACTATCGCACTCCATGTGTGTGTGTTTAGGGAGCATGAATTTTTGATCTATAATGCTTAAATTGTTTTCTAGTTGCATCAAAATAGCAAACATTGTTGCAACTAAAGAGTTTTTGTTTTGGCCGGGGCAGCAATCACTGTAGAAAACAATAGGGGTATTCGCTTGCTCTTGCAAAACCCTTGCACGGTGCAGGAATTGCATATATTTCCTCTTGGTGCACCGGCACAACAACAAACACACGCAGAAAATTATTTGCAATGGCTGTAAAATATGTCAGACCAAAAACCATGTATATTTGCGTGCAATGTCACGCAAAAATATAATTGCAACTTTGTTTTAGCTGTCATTTTACATGAAGACATATTACGTCGTTAAATTGTTGAGGAAGGTAAGTTTTAAATAGATTTTATTATTTCTATTTAAATTATAAAGATTTGTTACAGTTTTTTTTGTTAAAAATGTATGATGTATGTAATGTAGATTCAAGTTCCTCAGGCTTGGCAACTTGTATTTTACATTGAAGCAAATCACATTTGTGGCAAGTGTCAACTTTAGGTTTTTTAAATTTTAAATCGAGTGTACCAAAGAGTTGAGCAAATTTTGAAAGCGACACGGAATGGTTGGTTTATCTTTATAAAGGCGAGACAATTCAGCTACCGACTCGGTAGATAACGCTTGGAAGTATCACAGCGAGTGTAGTGCGACTCATATGATGGAAAGCTTTTTATGAAGTCTAAAATTTCTTGCTCTCTTGCCCGAGAAAGCACGAATGTTTTCCACGCGCGTTTAGTACTTACAACTTCGCTCTCTAAATCTGAGCTTCGAGCAGTGCAATTACTTTTATAAAAATTTGGATCAACAACCGAATCATCACTAGAAAAATCAACATTACTCACATTGCTTATGTCTAAAAAGCTAACTAAGTTTTCACTTTCCATTTTAATAAACAAATACCACAGTATATACAGTAGATAACCTTTTCGTGGTAGCTTTCTGAGAGGTGAATAGCGGCCATCTTGGATTTTCAGAGGTAGCAACGCAGTGCTGTATATATTGAGGCAGTAAATACTTAGCAAATTTATTCTATTAAATAACAAAAACTATAAATATTGTTGATTAATATAAAAGGAAATTATTTATTAATGACATATATTTACTAATATTTGATTTAAACGCCATAGTGTGTCATGTTTCGCCCATAAAAATATCATTTACTTATAGTCAGATATTCTTTATGTAGTGAGTTCTTATTAATAAAAAGCAGCCCTGTTCTTAGATTTCTCGGTGGGGAGTTTTCTTCTGAATGTATTTGTTTTCAATTGACAGACAGAAAACATAAAACGGTTTGTATTCGTAAGTTTTTGAAATATTATTACCAATCATTTTAATTTGGAAAGAAGATATTTAGGCATTTGAAGCTGAATTTTTAATACATCGTTCTAATTCTCATCCGTATACTATTTTTGATAATTTATTTTTTGAATATTTAAGTTTTGCATTTTCCACGCCACCCCAGAGGTTTGCAATAAAGCGCGTTACAGACTGTTTTTAGGTGTTCGGTTCTCCGGTAGGCCTATTTTCACCTTTTCAACTTAAAATAAACATAATTAATAATTTACATAAAAATTTAAATAAAAATATTGCACAAAATAATTTAATAATTAATAAAGATTTCTAAGCTCTCGCAATAGATGCATCCAAAATCCTACAACTCTATTAAATATATTAAAATACAAAAGCTAACTTTTAGAATGGGGAGGTAGTTACCTATGTGAAATGCTCAAAAATTTGATGTGCCGAAAATGAGGGCTGGGTGCCTGCCTATTAAAAATTCTTAAAGAAAAATATGTTCTAATTCTGATAAAAAGTATTTTAAAACGTCGGGTTTTGAATTTTCGCAGCAATAAAAAGGCTCTACAATTTTTAATATAAACTTTATTATTAACAAATATGTATTCTTATTAAGAACTTCGACATATCTTTCATTTCAAACTCAATTTCCAATTGATGTTTTCCTATAACGGCTAACGAGTTGTCAATTTGTATATGTCAAACGACAAATTACCACCCAGGATTGTATCCTACTGCATGCCAAAATTTGGAAATACTTGAAGCGTGTTTAAAAATTGCACAAAAAAAACAACTGATTTAACATTAAACAACAACTAATATCCCAATAAAATTGAACAGATATGCAAAGTAATTCAATATAATCACTAAAATAATGTAAACACTTGCATTATTTAATATCTTTTAAAGTCTCGGTCATCAAAATTTAAAATTTATATGTAGTTTAAATGCTAACACAACACCCTGATTACCATGAAAGTAGCAAAAAAAGTGTAACACAACACCCTAAGATTTTCTAGAGGTGAGTACATGTATGTAAACAAAGAAAAGGTTTATTACTGTATATACTGAGCAGATACTCTTAACAGCTCGACAGTATTTCACCAACTGAACAGCTTAAGTAGAAAAAGAAACGGAATGAACACACACAAAAACAACTTTATGTTGATTTATAGCGGGATTCATTATAGCGGGGAGACATTTTGAGGTAAAATCTCAATTTGTGACTAGTTACTATTCACTAAACAGTCTCTAGCGTTAGTCTCAAAATATTGCCTCAAATTTGAGACCTGGTAGTTAGCAGGTAACAAAACCAAAAAGAACTCTTGTCTGCCATTTTGAATATACTCAATAGAGATCATCATATAAATTAATCGATTGTCGTTTTTTTTTATATTTTGTAAGCAACTTAAACACGAAAAGATTAAAAATAAATCAATTTTACATAAATTTCATAAATATTATGAAACAAAGTCAACATATACTTTTTATTTTTATTGATAATTTTTTTTTTACGATGTTATAGAAAATTTAATATTTGTTATCGACATATTTATTTTCATTCAAGCGTAAAAACATCTCTGAATAATGAAATGTAATAGATTTTGTCTCTAACTTGAAATTTCAAATGAGGAGACTTGATACTGTATCACAGTACAGAAGCGCACGGATAATATCCACTCCAGGCGACATGTAAGAAATAAAAAACTGTCATTTATTTATGTTATTTCTTTTAGATTGTTTAGAAACAGATACATAGTTTATATGCGAAATCATCACTGCTACTTTTATACATATTTTATTATGTGCCAACATTCTTAGCACTTAATTGTATACAACAACATTGTTTAAAACTAAAGATATGCTTGCTTTAGGTCTGAGCGCCGGCAATCGCCAAACCGGTTTTGTCTATTTGAAAGTGTAAACACAATGGCTACGACAGACTGCAAACTACATCTGTCAAATATTAAAATACACACGTTCTTATGGGCAGTGTTATTTTCACAGCTGCACGACTACACGACTGCAGGCCGACAGTTGTCGTTCTCGCTAACTTCAATATCCTCCTATTTTTGCCAACGACAGTACGACGACAGTAGAGTTGACAGTAGAATGGAAGATAGAAAGAGGAGGTAGAGTGGTGATGCCACTAATATGTAAAATGTAAAATTATTCACAGCTCTAACAAACTTGACGTTATTTTACAAATAAAAGCATAAAATAGCTATATTATAGCTCTATTATATCATTTGTAATAACAAGTGATAATTTAAAGCAAAAATATTTACCTATTTACTTATTTTTTGCATAAAAAATTTCACTTTGAACAAAATATTAAAATTTCATTGAAGTGAAAGGTATTAGTATGGCCACAACGAAATTGTGTACATGCAAAATGGACAACTGCGTTGTTTTGTGTACATGCCGGCCATTGTGTTGTTGTTGCTTCTCAAAATGTACATGTAGTAAGATGAACAACGACATTTTCAGTTCACTGTCGTGCCGCTGCAGTCTGTCGTAGCCATTGTGTTTACACTTTGAGTGACTTTGATAACGCACTCTTATCATACTTGCTTAGGCAAGCGTAAATGCCTACATTAGTGTAAATGCATAGAATTAGAACATGTACCACTATCTCAGCTGATCGTACTTGCTTAGGCAAGCGTAAATGCCTACATTAGTGTAAATGCATAGAATTAGAACATGTACCACTATCTCAGCTGATCGTAATACCGTAGCCACCGTATGAATTAGGAGAAAGGCTGCAGGTTAATCAACTTGTTACAGCTGTTAATTTAGTTTGTCGCAATTGAATGTCGCGGTAATCGCCAGCGCGATTGGCAATCAAATTATATCGAAATAAATCATTAAAATTAAAATAATTAAATTCGTTGTTTTTCTTTCGAAACATTACACGGGCAATAAAAAAGCTTATTGTCCTCTAAACATAGATATTGGTTTCACAATTGTAAGTAATTGAAGGTACTTGAAAAGAATTAAAAAATAGATTCAAGTACATTTTTCAATTCTTTTCAAGTACTTTCAATTCTTTTCAAATACTTTCAAGTATTTGTTAAAATTTCAAGTATTTTTCAATTACTTGTACTTGTACTTGTACTTGACAATTTTAGGAATGCCAGTACCAGTACCAGTACAATTCCTTTAAAATGTACTTGTTACAAGTCGTACTGGTACTTGATATTACCCAGGTCTGCTTTGTGATTTATCATCATCAGCCATTTTCGGAATTTCTAATAATTGAGGTGTTCTTGGTTTAACCTCTTTTGATTTTTCCGATTGCATTTATAAATTTAAATTGTAAGCTTTGAGCTTGGCAATATTTTGCTTTGAAATACAATTAAAATTGGTATTATGAGCAAATGCGTAAATTGGAATTGAAAAGAAAAATAGATTTGAAACTTTTATTATTAATTGAATGATATAATATAAATTTACGAACACGTATTCACCGCATAAATTGTCAAAACCAAAAAATGTTTATATAAACCTAATAATAATAATTATTACTATTATTTTTTTTTTTTTACCGTGTATTATTTAAACGTATCTGCGAAATACGCGATTAATTTGGATGTTATTCCTTAGTACGTCTATCTTTTGAGATAAGAACGCAAAAGGAAAGAAATTAATAATAATCGCAAAAATAAACGTATGTATATATTTATATGCATATAGTTATGCTTAATATTTGTTTGTTCTTTCGTTTCCCTTATAGTTTCGCACAATTGTCATATACATATGTACATGCATATGTATGTATATAATACGTATGTGCAATATAGCGAAATGTGCGGAACAATGATACTAAATAAGTATAAAATTTTTAAATGTTTGTAAATATGTTAACATTTAAGTATGTACATATGTATGCAAATGTTTTGTTAATCTGCCTATGTACGTTAGTCAAAAGGAGCGCTAAAAGGAAATTTCGATAATTACTCGATGTATTCACATATGTATATATGTACTATAAGCATGTATATATGTAAAAATGCGCATACGTGAATATGAGTGTTGGTTAATTTTATTTAATTTTCCAATGTTTGAATATGGATATCCTCCATATATGTACATATACTCTGATAATTTTTCTATGTTCCGTTTTGACGACTTTTCCTTTTTTTTGTTTTTAAAGTTCGTTGACCTTTATATTGGTCCGTTGGTATGTATTAAGACAGAGAGAATACGTAAGAGAGATAACCGAGAAATACGTAGTTAGATCGCGATATACATATGTACACATATGTACATACACAAATATCCACTGTTATGTTGTTATATTTTTTTTTCTTCTGCCTTTGCTTATTTTTAAAGCGATTCTGCTTGTTGCTTTGTTAGCACAAGGGGTATCACCAGAACTTGCAAGTAAGAATACTTGACTTTGAAAAAATTTTAGGTTTTTTTTTTTTTGTAGTGTGTTTGGAGACACGAAGTAAGCTTGAAGGCAGGTAGTTATGTAACAACAGTTTTTCAAAAAATTTGTGCAGTTGATTTATGTATGTACCATATGTCCATGAATATATGTATATTAATTACGCCATATAAAATTTGGCGCGGAAAGTTCGATTGCCCATAAATTTTTGTATGTATGTATATGTATATGTTATATTGAAAGATTATAAGTATTTGTTCCCAGGTCAGTACATATGTACATATGTATCACTTGTTTTTCTAAGGATCTCTTTAGTGAGAGATTGAGTACGGAAAGAGCATGAGCATAAAGGTGAGTGTAATATTGCGGTATAAATATCGGCGGGAGACATGCAAATGTAAAAGTAAATATGTGCACATACATAAATTTCGCTTATTACCTTTTGTGGTTCTCTTTTTTACCTTTGCTTATGTTTAAAGCGATCCTGCTTGTTGCTTTTGTTTTTGTTTCTTTAGCCCAAGGGGTATCGCAAGAATTATTGCAAGTTATACTTGACTTTGGAAATTTTTTGTTGGTTTTTGTTGGTTTTTTTTTGTTTTTTTGTATTTTATTTTTTGGTGTGTTTGGAAACACGAATTAAGCGAAAGGCAGGTCGTTGAACCTTGGCGTTATTTAATTTATGTATGTACCATTTGATTCAAAAGGGGGGTCTCTCATCCGAGGCTGGTTGTAGCTCTTCACTGGGGGTGTTTTTTACGTGGCGGGTCCCAAACCCAGCGCACAACCCTTGTAGGGAATGTTTCGCCTTCTCACTTTAGCTCGCCTTCGAACGGATGTTCTTAGGCTATCCAGAGGATACTTGGTCAAAGACCGGAAGTAGTGAGCTGCTTGAGCCATGTGTAAAAGAATCGTTTCTGGCCACTCCCAAGTGAATGGCGATCGGAGAACTTTCCTCACTTGCGTGAACTTCTACACATGACTCCATCCTCCGTGAGCTATTCAAACACGGCGGCGAAGAACTGATAAGGTGCATGCATCAGCTTCTTTGTAAAATATGGTCGGACGAAAGCATGCCCAACGATTGGAATTTAAGTGTGCTATGCCCAATCCATAAAAAAGGAGACCCCACAATCTGCGCCAACTACCGTGGGATTAGCCTCCTCAACATCGCATATAAGGTTCTATCGAGCGTACTGTGTGAAAGATTAAAGCCCACCGTCAACAAACTGATTGGACCTTATCAGTGTGGCTTTAGACCTGGCAAATGAACAACCGACCAGATATTCATCATGCGCCAAATCTTGGAAAAGACCCGTGAAAGGAGAATCGACACACACCACCTCTTCGTCGATTTCAAAGCTGCTTTCGACAGCACGAAAAGGAGCTGCCTTTATGCCGCGATGTCTGAATTTGGTATCCCCGCAAAACTAATACGGCTGTGTAAACTGACGTTGAGTAACACCAAAAGCTCCGTCAGGATCGGGAAGGACCTCTCCGAGCCGTTCGATACCAAACGAGGTTTCAGACAAGGCGATTCCCTATCGTGCGACTTTTTCAACCTGCTTTTGGAGAAAATAGTTCGAGCCGCAGAACTAAATAGAGAAGGTACCATCTTCTATAAGAGTGTACAGCTGTTGGCGTATGCCGATGATATTGATATCATCGGCCTCAACACCCGCGCCGTTAGTTCTGCTTTCTCCAGGCTGGACAAGGAAGCACAGAAAATGGGTCTGGCAGTGAACGAGGGCAAGACGAAATATCTCCTGTCATCAAACAAACAGTCGTCGCATTCGCGACTTGGCTCTCACGTCACTGTTGACAGTCATAACTTTGAAGTCGTAGATAATTTCGTCTATCTTGGAACCAGCGTAAACACCACCAACAATGTCAGCCTTGAAATCCAACGCAGGATAACTCTTGCCAACAGGTGCTACTTCGGACTGAGTAGGCAATTGAGAAGCAAAGTCCTCTCTCGACAAACAAAAACCAAACTCTATAAGTCACTCATAATTCCCGTCCTGCTGTCTGGTGCAGAGTCTTGGACGATGTCAACAACGGATGAGTCGACGCTGCGAGTTTTCGAGAGAAAAGTTCTGCGAAAGATTTATGGTCCTTTGCGTGTTAGCCACGGCGAATACCGCATTCGATGGAACGATGAGCTGTACGAGATATACGACGACATCGACATAGTTCAGCGAATTAAAAGACAGCGGCTACGCTGGCTAGGTCATGTTGTCCGGATGGACGAAAACACTCCAGCTCTGAAAATATTCGACGCAGTACCCGCCGGGGGAAGCAGAGGAAGAGGAAGACCTCCACTCCGTTGGAAGGACCAAGTGGAGAAGGACCTGGCTTCGCTTGGAATATCCAATTGGCGCCACGTAGCGAAAAGAAGAAACGACTGGCGCGCTGTTGTTAACTCGGCTATAATCGCTTAAGCGGTTTCTACGCCAATTAAGAAGAAGAAGAAGATGTACCATTTGATTATTTAATTACATAGGCATGTATACATATTTGTGTAATAGAATAAAAATCCGGAAATATATGCACACATGTGTTGCACTTATTATTATATACATATTAATAATGTCTATATATACATATGAATTCTTCTTATACTTCCTTGTTCCCCTTTTTTCCCTCTTTATTCTTTGTTCGCCTTTGCTTATTAGTTGTACACGATCCTGCTTGTTGCTTATTAGCCCAAGGGGTATCGCTGGATAGTAATAGTAATAGTAAAAGGTAGAGCATAATTGCAGCGTTCAGGTGGTAAAGCTGCCATGATCTGCGTACGCATTTTATGTTTGTTCAAGGTACATTGTTTGCACATAAAAATCGTCTTTTTAAGTTGTGGCTTTAGACGCGGTATATAAAATTCTTGTCGGATCATTTGCTGCATCAAGCGATGCTCACCATGTAGTGTAAGCTGGTGAAGATATATTAAGAATAAATGAGCAAAACGGGATTTCTCAGGTATAATAATGGGATGTCGTTCGTTATAACTAAGGCTGGAGTTCGCTAATCTTCCATTTGCCCTTATTAATCCCTTAGCGTCCAAGAATGGGTTTAAGACGAGATGAGAGCTTCTGTTTTCGAGTGGCCGTTTTTCGACCAACTTTGCTTTCTCTCGACTGAAATAGCGAGTTTGGGTGTAGGTAATGAGGCTAACTTTGGCATGTTGCAAATCGGTATGCGTTAGTTGTACGCAAGAATCATTTGGTATCCCTTTCATTTTTTGTTTAAGTCTTTGGGTGAATTTGTGCATGTAAGCCACTACTCTTAGTGCTCTAGGAAAGGAAGAAAATCGGTGTAGAATATCATCCTATTCTGGAGTGATATGAAAATTTTCAATTTTCCGGCGGTATTATATTACGAGCGGGAGACTTTGGCCAGAATTCTTGTGATTCTGTTAGCCATGTTGGACCATTCCACCAGAGTGTAGTGCTGGTGAGGTGCAGTGGCCTGCAACCTCTTGTCCCAAGACCCGCTGGGTTATCCGCACTTGCAACATGTTGCCATTTTGCTGGGCCAACTAAGTCTGGAATTTGGGATATTCGGTTAGATACATAGATCTTCCAGCAATAGGGTGGTTTTTCTAACCATGCTAAAACTATTTCTGAGTCTAACCAAAGATATGTTTTATGATCGGTTAATATCAGATGGGTTTGAACTATTGAAATTAATTTTGCTAACAGAAGAGCACCATTCAGTTCAAGCCGTGGCAGACTGAGTGTCTTTAAAGGTGCTACATTGGCTTTGGCTACCAAGAGGTGTGCAGATATTTTCTTCTCGTACTGTGTACGTACGTAAACTGTTGCGCAATAAGCCTTTTCAGAGGCATCACAGAAACCGTGTAATTCTGTGTTAATGTTAGGGGTGAAATTTACCCATCGAGGGATTCGAATTTCTGATATAGTATGCAAATTGTTAGCAAATTGTACCCATTTTGTTAAACGTACAGGTTTTGCCTGTTCATCCCATTCAGTGCCATCTTGCCACAATTCTTGAATTAGGATTTTTGCTTGTATCATTATTGGCGAAAGCCATCCTGCGGGGTCGAAAAGTTTTGCCACCGAGGAAAGTATTTGGCGTTTGGTTATGGCGGACATTGCAGATATTGACTCAATTTTATATGAAAATTGGTCTGTTATCGCATTCCATTGAATCCCTAGGGTTTTTGTTGTACTGGCCGTTTCAAATTTAAGGAAATTTGTATCTAATAAATCTTCCTTTTTAATGTTTTTTATTATTTCGGGATGATTTGATGTAATTTTCTTTAAGGGGAATCCCGC
Organism: Bactrocera neohumeralis; assembly: GCF_024586455.1. Classification (NCBI taxonomy): domain Eukaryota; kingdom Metazoa; phylum Arthropoda; class Insecta; order Diptera; family Tephritidae; genus Bactrocera; species Bactrocera neohumeralis. The sequence continues at coordinate 23,211 of NW_026089645.1, read as the reverse complement.
TGAATTTATGCTTTGATCATTTGAGATAGTGATTCGCACGCTAAGGACAGACTGTGGCTACCTGATAGAATATCATCCACGTATGTTTGTGTTTGTAACACAGAAGTTGCTAAGGGCAAATTTGTTTCACACGTTTTTGCCACTTCATGCAGTGTCCTGATCGCCAAATAGGGTGCGCAATTGATGCCAAAGGTGACGGTTTTAAGTTTGTAGTCGCTGATTGGACTATTACTCGATTTGCGGAAGACTATACGCTGGAAATCTTGGTCATCTTTATGTACTAGAATTTGTCTGTACATTTTCTCTACATCCCCATTAAATACGTATTTAAACATGCGCCAATTTAATATTAACAGCATGAGATCAGGTTGTAAGGTTGTGCCAGTATATAGTATGTCGTTGAGTGATTTGCCTGAGTTCGTACACTTTGAGGCATTGAAAATCACTCGTACCTTTGTTGTGATTTTATCAGGTCGTATTACCCCGTGATGTGGTAGATAAAAAGATAAATATCTACCTTTAGATATTTTTTCATATGGTACAGTTTCTTCCATATGATTGAGGTCTAGATACTCGTCCATCACATTACCATACGCTGATTTGAGCTCACTTTCTTTATCAGACTTTTTTCCAAGCTTAGAAATTGCTGGACTGCTGATATTCTAGAGTGACCTAGAGCTATAGAATCTGGAAAGGTGGGTTTGAAAGGGAGTCGCACAACATAACGACCATTTTCGTTTCTTGTTGTTGTGGACTTGTAATAGGCTTCGCATGCCTGGTCTTCTTCTGAAAGTTGAGTAGTCTGAGGTAATTCTTCTACTTCCCAGAATTTTTTGAGTTCATTATTTAAATATTCGTTTGAAATATTTTCAACTTCAGTTGTAAAAGAATTAATTTTTCCTGTGACTTGGCCACTTAATATCAACCCAAAGATTGTATTTTGGGCTAACAATTTATTGTATATTTTTTCTATACCTTCAAGAATTATTTGAGGTATTAAGTCACTACCTAATAACAAATCGATTTGTGATGGGGTATGGCAGTTGGGATCTGCTAATTTGAGATATGAGCATTTTTCCCATTGCTTTTTATTTACTTCACAGCTTGGAAGCAAATTTGTGAGTTGCGGTAGAACGATGGCTTGTGCATCTATTCTTATATCCGCCTTTGGGGAGACTATAGTGATTGGGTAAATTTTGTTTGAATTTTGTATAATTCTTCCGCCCATTCCTGAAATTTGGAAATTTGAATGTTTTATTGGCAATTTGAGCCGATTTTGAGCCTTTGATGATATAAAAGATCTTTGAGATTCTTGATCAATTAGTGCTCTTAATTTGAATAAATCACCCTTATGTTCTATGGTGATGACCGCAGTGGGTAAAAGAATTTTGCTTTCATTCTCTGAATGAAGAGCTTGAATTTTTGCTGCTTTAGAGCAACATGGTTGTTCTTCCATTTTTTCGGGATTTGAGATTTCGGGATTATCACTTTTGGTTTTAGTGACTAACCCGGTGGTTTTATGAAATTGATTTTGCTTCATATTTTGAAAATTTGTAACATGAAGCAATGAGTGATGTCTTCGTTGACAGTACACACAATTAAATTTGCTTTCACAGTCTTTTGTCGTGTGAGCATTCGACAGACAGTTGATGCAAAGTTTGTGTTGTCTGACAAGATTGTTTCTGTCAGAAACTGATAATTTTTTAAATCTCTCGCAAGATCTTATGTTGCGACCTCCCTTACAAATTTCACATAATGGTTGCCATGTATTTGTTTGATTTGTCACAAATGTTTGGCTTCTATTAGCGTGCCTAGTATATTATGTATTATTGCTGGCTTGCGGTTTAAAAAAGTTTTTATTCGACTCATTTTGATTATTTTTTTGCTTGACTATTTTTTTGTCAACTCGCTCAGCTATTTCGTACTGAGTTGTTAAGAAGTCTTTCATTTGATGCAATTTTGGCGATATCTTTCTTGCCACTAGTGATTGCTCCCATCGTAGCAAAGCAGCATCAGGCAGTGTTGCTGCACAAATATTTACTAGGATAGGGTCCACGATTCTGTGGAAATCTTTTGTGTTTCTAACACAGATAAACAATTAGTCACTGTCGAGTATAGTTTTTGAAACTCTTGGCTGGTTTCTTGTTGAATTTTTGGTAAATTCATTAAAATTGTTATTTGGTTATCTACCAATACTCTTTCATTTTCGTATCTTTCGACCAGTGCTTCCCAAGCCAGATTAAAGTTTTCGTCAATTAAAGCGAAACGCTTGACGATACTGCCAGCTTCCCCTTTTGTTTTGTATCTGAGATGGTACAGCTTTTGAGCTCGCGAAAGTTTGGGATGGTTAATGTATTCGGCAGTGAACATGTCCCGGAAGGACGGCCACTGCTCATAACCTCCGTGAAAAACTTCAGTATCACAAGCTGGCACTTTCAAGAATATACCTGTATCTATTTCTTCTTTTTGAGTCGTACCTACTCCCGGAGGAGGAGTAGTAGCTCTGCATGGCCTTAATAAATTTATTTGGTCCAATATCATTGCCTTCGTAATTTCATATTGTTCGAGGCAGTTTTCATATTTAGCTGACGCCGAAGCTTTTACGTTTTCTGGGAGTTCAGCGTCGTCAGTATCTAGTACTGTATCGTATGCTGCCAGAAGGCGTGCCCATATGCTATCTATGCTTTGAATTTTTAAATTTAGAACCGATTCTGTGTTATCATTAATCGGGGAAGCAGTAAATCTTGTGCAGTATCTAACAAAACTGTCACTTTCAGTTATGAACCTTGACACTGAAATATCTTTGGTTCTTTTTTGTTTGGCACCCTGCTTTGAGCGTGTAGCTTCTGCAGGTGTGCTTTGTGACAGACCTGTGTAATACTGAGTAGTAATGGTACTAGTACGTACTTAAATACTTTAATTTTTATCTTGAAGTACTTAGTATTTACTAAGTACTTTCAGAATTTTCAAGTACAAGTACCAATCATTGAAAAATACTTGCAATATTAACAAATATTTGAAAGTATTTGAAAAGAATTGAAAGTACTTGAAAAGAATTGAAAAATGTACTTGAATCTATTTTCAATTCTTTTCAAGTACTTTCAATTACTTACAATTTTGAAACCAATATCTAAAAGAAATAACACAAATAAATAACATTTTTATATTTCTTATATATTGTTCATTATTTTTATTTAACAATATGCAATTCATTGTTCAAATTTAAAAATAAATATTGCACACCACAATTTTTTCTAAAAATTGTAATAAAAAAGTTTGAAATTTAGATGAAACTTTGCAGAATTTTGCTTTATTTTGCACAAAAATTGCAATTTGGATTCTTATGGTTTTTATTAGCAGTTGAGATGTATTAAAATAAACACTAAACAAGCAAATTTAAAATAAAAGAAAATATTAAAATTTTGTCAAAATGTAGTGTGCCTATACTTTTTTCCGCCACTGTATGTACCTGGAAAAACTAACAAAACCACTAAAAACCAAATGCAAAACAATACCAGACATCACAAAACATGTAAACCAACTTCTTCCAGGTCCGAATAAAATTTTGGTCCAAGTATCACAGGAAGAACAGTTGATAGGCGAGTTTTTTTGGACGTTGTTGGTGTTTCTAACGCCAGTCTCCGCTTCCTGGACGGCCTTTCTGGCGAATAGGTTGGGTCGGCCCTTTCATCATCAGCAGAAAAATCATTTTCCAAACTTGAAGACATTACTAAATTCTTACAATTATGTACTATCACAATTTCATGAATATTATAAACAATATCAGACATGGACTATGGTTGCGAGAATGTTCGCGTTGAGTATTCGATTTTACTTTCGTTTTCGCAAAAACACGTTTCTTTTGTTATTGTTTTGTTGTCAAAATTTAATGTTAACAATCACATGTCAAAATTACCACTCTGACATTTACATCCTGGTATAAATATATAGCGGGATTCTGTAACCAGTCTCTAGTCTCTATTTGAGACATTTTGAGGTAAAGTCTCAATTTGAGACTAGTTACTATTCACTAAACAGTCTCTAGGGTTAGTCTCAAAATATTGACTAAAATTTGAGACTTGATAGTTAGCAGGTCACAAATTAAAAATAACTCTTGCTGCCATTTTGAATATACTGAATAGAGATCATCATAGAAATTAATCGATTGTCGTTTTTTTATATTTAGTAAGCAACTCAAACACGGAAAGGTTAAAAATAAATCAATTTTACATAAATTTCGTAAATATTATGAAACAAAGTCAACATATATTTTTATTTTTATTGATAATTTTTTTTTTGACTATGTTATAGAAAATTTAATATTTGTTATCGACATATTTATTTTCATTCAAGTTTAAAAACATCTCTGAATAATGAAATGTAATAGGTTTTGTGATTGTCACTTACAGAATAGCAAAATCGTCTCAAGTCTCAAAAATTGTCTCTAACTCAAAATCTCAAATTTAGAGACTTGAGACTGTATCACAGTACAGAATCGCACGGTTAAAATGCCATTATCGGCTAACGAAAATTTAGCAGATTATTCCAAGTATACTTAAGATGCTTTGTAATACGAGTGCTATGTATTTCGCCTCCTTGATAGTTTCAATTTTATCATAAGCACTTATATCCATTTATGTTATGAAACTCTGAAAATCTATTTTTAACATAACGGTTTACTTACCATACCATTTCTTATTATATTAAATTTGTTGAATATTTTCTAGTAAATATTAAGTTTATGTTGACATAAGAGGTTATAAAAAATTCTAAACAACCGATACGGCATCTCAAAAACTATGGTTTACGTTGAAATGGAAAACTGATTGGATCCAAATGTGCATTGTAAGAAGACATAGCAGAATATGACCTTAACTCGATTTTGACTTAACTCGACTTAAGATGTTATAACATATTTCCACAGATATATATGTACATATGTGTAACGATATACGATGGAGATGCAGAGTCTATGAAGATGTTGTATCATAATATTTATGCATGTACTATTCCTTAAGTGATTTACGAAGTCAATAAAAAATGTAGAATGCCAATTTAACTATTCCATTATATTGTTATCACGATAAATGATATCCTTGACAACAAAGAGCAAATGGAGCCACGGGTTTGGACTAGTCTTATATAAAAGGCATTCATGCCACACCTTATCAAATCCCTGAGCTACGTCTAGAAATATAGTTGAACAGTACCCTCTGTGCTCAAATGCTTCTCTTATTTTGTTAGTAATTTTATTTACTTGCTCTATCGTGCTATGGTTTTCACGAAACCCAAATTGGTGCGTTGGTATTAAATTATTTTCGTGGAGGAAAGGAGAATTTTTCCAATATTTTAGAAAGACAACGTGAAAACTGATTGGTCTGTATGAAGACGCTGTGTTAAGTTTTTCACAGATTTATCTATAAAGATAATCTGCAAAGAGAGTACTTCTATAGCAATAATTGCATTTTGGGGGCAATACATATTATCATGTCCTGTTGACGCTTTTGAAGTTTTAAAAGACTCGAGCGATCGTTAGGTATGTTGTGTAAGCTGGACAGCTTAAAATTATTTTTTGGGGCAGTTAGGTTGAAATACCTTTTTGAGGTGATTTTAAACATAATTAGCCTTTTCTTCGTCACTTCGAGTCTGTATAAATGAGCATCCTTCCCCGACATCAACAAACATACCACACTAGCACACAACATCGACTCAGCCTCACAACACTCACACACAACCTTCACCACACTCACCACATCACCGCTTACAATCCACATTCCACACTACTCATGAGAGCACCACACATCGGCACCCACACACAAGTACGCCAACCAACCACACCAACCACACCATCCACATCACACTATCTGAGCCGATGAAGGGAGTGTCCAAAAAGGTGCTGGTGTTTGTCCCAGTATTGGGGACCAGCGGTTGTAGTATTTATTTTTAAATCCATGGATCGATTTGACTCAGGGCCACATCGGTTGACTCAGGACCGTTACGGGGACACTGCTCCGGCCGGCGGCCAATAGAGTAACCTGTTCCAGTCACTTGGCTGGGGTTGTGGGCTGTACCACCGCTATTTCGCTTTAATCGACCGTTTGGGTGGTCGGTGCTACTGATCCGGTCGACACTGGATGCGCATCCTCCAATTCATACAGGCACACGCACTCAAACTTTGGGCGCTCTAGCTAGGCTCTAAGCTATCGCGGATAGTCGAACGGTTTGTAGTAGCAGGTTAGTTGCGAGTAGAGGATGCACCATAGTTCCACAAACAACAATATGTAATGAAAACTCCAACATAGACGTAATCATGAGAAAATATTTAAATCAACCCAACAACATTACTGTGTAAAACACTTATTTATTTGTTGGTTTGATTTAAATTGACACTCATATAAATATGTATAACGAAAATGCAAGTGTCGTTGCTTCATAAAAATTAAACAACGATACTTGCAACGTAAACAATTTGTATTTAAACGTCGTGGCTTAAATTTCATGTCACCGAACTTAAATTTATGAATACTACATGAAACGTTATTACTTTTACTTTCATAAGCAAAAGTCAAAGTAATATCCAATTACGTAGGAATATTTGTATGTCCACTTCAAAAGGGTACTTAAGCCACATATGTAAATGTCAATGCACTGAATTATTTGTACGACCACTTAAATGTCAATGCACCGATTTTGATTTTGTTTATCTTTGCTTATTTTTAACAATATAGAAGGTTTCATTTTAAGAACGAAACTATTGTAAAATTAGTCTTAAGATTCATTTGAATAAAGGAACAGCTTAAGCTCGTTATTTTTAATTAAACCTTTATTTCATTTCTGGCGCAGTCACGGAGTTGTGTTTCTTAAGAAATACAATAAAAAGTTTACCTATCGCGAAAGTGAAATTTAAATAAAATTAAAATAAAACGCAAAAATAAGTGACATTAAAAACGCAGACGCAGTGTTTCAAAGCTGTGAGAAAATATAAAAAAAAATTATTTGTGGAATCCATACACGGATAAAATAAAACATGAGCCGCTTCGACGCTAACAGGAACCTTGACGAAAGGGAAGAACAAAGCAATCAACAACAACAAATGGAACAAATGGCAAATGTTATTAGGCAACAAGAGGAAGCAATTAACCAAATGAGGCTTCAATTCGAGAACGAGATGCAGACACAATCATTATTAAGCACGAAAGAGCTGTTACAACAATTTAGACAGCTGAGGTGCTTGGACGAGGGGCATAATATAATGGCGTTTATAAAATCAGTGGAAGCCATTATCAACTTATGCCCACAAAACAACAATCAATTGATGAACCTGGCGATGAAAATAGTAGCTAACGAAAAAATCCTGGGAGATGCAGGAAGACACATACAAGAACTAGGCGACAACCCAACATGGCAAGAAATTAAAACTAAACTAATACAACAAGGAAGACCAAAGACAACATATGGCGACATCTTTAACAAATGCAGGAATATTAAAGTAAGTAATCTAAGAGAACTATTTGATTATTTTCAAAAGGCTAAATTTGAGATAAATCAAATTTATTTATTTGATGAAGATAAGCCTTATATTTATAAGCCGGATAGGGTAGACAGAGACTTAGTTAGCTTATTAATTGAAAAAATTGATGTACCTATGAGATCACATTTAAATGAAAATTGTTCGCTTAATGATATTATAAATAAATATTCTAAAATTAAAGCTTTAGATGATACTAGAACTATACACATTACACACAGAAAAAACTTAAGCAAACAAAATTTTACTATGAATAAAACGCAATATTTTCACACTAATCAAAACATAAATAGAAATAGCTCAGTTACACGAATTAAACCAAATACCAATATGTATAACCAAAATTATCAAAACACAGAAAATACTAATACACGACAAAATGAACAGTATTCACACAATTTTACACAAAATTACGGCAGAGGAAATAGTAGCAATAATACCAGATTTTCGCGTAGAAGCACTAACAACAATAATACCACACTAACACCTGAACCAATGGAAATAGGTTTACTCGAGGAAAACGAAGTAAATTTTTTAATAACGCCTCAAGAACAAAACTCCCCATAATAAATATAACGATAGGAAAAACTAAAATTAGTTGCCTTATAGATACAGGATCAACTACAAGCATATTAAAAGAAGGGATATTATCGGAAAATTATCCCAAAATAACAATGAAATATGCTATAAAATACAAAACTTTAAACGGGGTAAATCAAATAAAAAGTGTAGTAACCACACCATTTCCAAAAGAATTTGGATGCTTTGGCACCCTTCAGTGGAAATTATTGAACTTTTCAAACACAAAATTTTCAGGCATAATAGGCCAAAATTTCTTAAAACCTTTACAAGCAAAAATTAATTGTGCGGAAAACTACGTTGAAATTTTAAATAATAATAAAATTTATTTCGAAGGATCTAATTATTCCCAATACATAGAGAATGTTTGCAATTTGGAGCATACTGAACAAAATTATCTAAAAAATAAATTTAATTTTTCCCATTTGAATAAAGAAGAACATCAAGCAACCTTAAGGCTGCTCAATGACTTCGAAGACCTTTTCTTTAAAGAAGGAGATAAACTATCATGCACCAATGAGGTACAGCATGAAATTATAACAACAAATTGTAAGCCTTTATACTCCAAAATTTATAGATATCCTCAAATTCATGAAGAAGAGATAAAATGTCAAATTGAAGAAATGCTACAACAGAAAATAATTAAAGAAAGCAATTCACCCTATAATAGTCCTTTATGGATTGTAGAGAAAAAAGCAGACAATTCCGGGAAAAAGAAATATAGAATTGTCATCGATTACAGAAAATTAAACGAATTCACCGTGGATGACAAATTTCCAATTCCAAACTTAAATTCAATTTTAGACAAACTAGGTAGATCACAGTACTTCACCACCTTGGATTTAGCCAAAGGTTTTCACCAAATCTCAGTTAGAGAGGAAGACAGAAGAAAAACCGCCTTCTCAACACCATTTGGGCATTACGAATTTATTCGAATGCCATTTGGATTAAAAAATGCTCCATCAACTTTTCAAAGATTGATGAATGGAGTCCTTAAAGAACATATTAATAAAATATGTGTCGTATATATGGACGATATTTTAGTATTTGGCACTTCTTTAGAAGAGCATTTAACTAATTTAAAGCAAATATTCGAAGCCCTAAGGCTAGCAAAGTTAAAAATACAAGTGGACAAATGTGAATTTCTCAAGAAAGAAACTCAATTTTTGGGCCACATTTTAACATTAGAAGGAATTAAGCCAAATCCAGCCAAAGTTAAAATCATACAAAACCTAAAGATACCTAATACCACAAAAAAAATAAAATCATTTTTAGGAATGACAGGATTTTATAGGAAATTTATTAAGGATTATGCAAAAATTGCACAACCTATGACGCAATATCTAAAAAAAGGACAAACAATAAATATATACAACCCACAATTTATTGCTGCGTTTGAAAAATTAAAGGATATAGTTACAAATTCACCTATATTACGATATCCTAATTTTAATAAACAATTTAGGATTACAACTGATGCTAGTAATTTCGCAATAGGAGCAGTTCTGTCTCAAGATGGTCACCCTATTGCATATGCATCAAGAACACTAAATAATCATGAAACAAATTATGCTACTATCGAAAAAGAACTCTTAGCGATAGTATGGGCCGTGAAATATTTTAGGCCTTATGTCTTTGGTAGGCAATTTGATTTGGAATGCGACCACCAACCATTGAAATGGCTAATGACAAAATATTCCGGAAAGGACATAAGTCCAAGACTTCAAAGATGGTTAGTGAGTTTGGGCGAATATAATTTTTCCATAGAATACATTAAAGGGAAAAACAATTATATAGCAGACTTTTTGAGCAGAATAAGAAATGACGAAATTATTTCCCACATAGAAATTTTCCAAGGGGATGAAGGCAGCAGCATGTCAGTAGAAGCAGATACTGTCCATTCACAAGAAGAAAATTCAGGATTTGAAATTCCAATATTAGATACAATTGTTAACAGGTTTAAAATGCAAATAATAATAATAAAGGAGAAACAAACCGCCGTCGAATCTATATTCAATTACAAACGACTTTATATTGATCAAAGAGATATTGAAGAAAATGGAATAAGAGACATTATTAGAAGGGAAATATGTAGAGGAAAAGTAGGTATATATTCGCATCTTAGCGATCATGAATATTATAAAGTACATAAAATTATTGAAGAAGAATTTGCATCTAATCCTAACGTGAAATTTGTCAAATGTTCTTATTTAGCAAAAGACGTTGACAACGAAGAAGAATTAAGAAAACAAATTGCATTATTTCATAAAAATGAAAGTGGTCACTGTGGAATTATAGCCACTTACGAAAAATTAAAGAATAAATTATATAATCCTCATATTAAAGAGCAAATACATCGGGTAATAAATAATTGCGATACATGCTCAGGTGGCAAATATGATCGAAATCCTATAAAAAACAAATTTTTTGTTACTGAAACACCCAAAACTACTAATGAAATAATTCATGTTGATACCTACGTAAATAGCAAACATTCATTTATCGTCTTCATAGATAAATTTTCAAAACATGCTACATGTCTATCACTTATGGATAGGAATAGCAGAACCATTGTAAGTAAATTACAACAATTTTTATCTATAAAAGGAAAGGTAAAGAAAATGGTGTTCGACAATGAATTTAGAGCTCACAATATTGAAGATTTTTTAAAAAGAGAGGGAATACAATACCACATAACTAAACCGAATAGTCACACTGGAAATAGTGATGTGGAAAGATTAAATAATACAATCACAGAAAAAATTCGGACTCTAAATATTGAGCATTATTTACCAATTACCCAACAAATTTTTAAAGCTATCACATACTACAATGATACTTATCACAGCACAATTAAATGCACCCCAATAGAAGCACAAAATAAAATAATAGATCACGCAATAATTTATGATAGGCTTTGTAAAATAAAACAATCAAAAATAAATAAAGCAAATATGAATAGGGAAGAATATACAGAAACTAGACAAGAAGGATTTATAAAACACTATAAAAATGTAAGACATAAAGAGGAACCAAAATTTAAGAAAAAACCCTTACAAGGAATCCACACCACTAACATAAAAAGACCTACCAAATTTGGCAACTAATCATTGAACATCTATATATTAAAATAAATCATTAATTTAAATTTGCAGGTAATAATGTGGATATTATTATTAATCTCATCATCTTTAGTAGAAGTAAGAGGAAATTTAATCACTAAGAAAATAACACAAACTAACGGATACATAGAAATTTATAATAATAATCAAAGCATACCGATAGAATCCGATTTAATTTTACATAAAGTAGATATTCAAGAAACAAAAAATCTGCTCGCATCAATGAAAGATAACATAGATATTTTTAGTGAAAGTCAAAGAAACTATATAATAAATCAAGTAGATACACTCATAAGTAAACTAAAAACAATAACACCTACAAGTAGACAAAAAAGGGGACTAATAAACATAGTAGGCAATGCATGTAAATATCTTTTTGGTACAATGGATAATACTGACCAAGAAGATATCACCAACCATCTTAACACAGTCGATTCTAACTTACATAATTCTATAACAGAATTAAATCAGCAAATAAAAATTAACAGTCACTTTAACTCAACAATACAGCTTATTAAAGAAACAATAAACCAGAATCAGAAGAATGTTCTTTATCAGATAGGAGGATTGCATAAAACTATAAAAGATGTTTTGTTACAAAATACCTATTTAGAAAAATTACTTATGTTAAATTCAATTAAAAATCATATTGAGCATATTCAAACATATATAACTACAGCACAAAATGGCATAAATGATGCCAATATCCTTACAAAAAATGAAATAGATTATTATAATATAAACATTGGAAAAATTAAATACTTAAGAACGGCAATATTTGAAAAAGAAAGAGAATTAATATTTGTAATCAAAGTACCTAAAATATTTTTTAATATACAAGTAATAACTATAATACCTATCCCTTATTTAAATAAAGAAATAAATGCTGAAATTTCAAATGTATTCAAATATGATGATAAGATCTATGAGTACAAGAAGAATAAATACATAAATGAATGTACCATATCAAAACACTGTACAATAGATAAGACATGTGAATTAATTACAAATGTTAACTCAGAAATAATTAATATTAATGACGAAATGATAATTGTAAAAAATGCAAAAAATTATTCAATTCAAAATAATTGTGGCTCGGAAACATTACAGTTAAATGGAAACTATGTAATAAAATACAACAACTGTTCAATAGAATTAGCAAATCAAAAATTTTCAAATAATTACAAAATGTTTATTGACAAAATTATATTATCACAATCTAACAATATTACTTTTAATGCCACTCTAACTTTAGAAGAATTAAAATTAACGTCGATACATAATCTAAAAGAAATAGAAGAAATAAAATATAACAATAAAGTTGTAACATACAGTGTACCAACAGTGGTAATATTAATAGTAATATTCTTTATAATAATATTATTGTGCAATCATTGTAAAAGAAATAAAGAAAGAATTCAGGAGAATCCTTCGTCTAGGGGTGGAGGAGTTACATATATAGTTCCACAAACAACAATATGTAATGAAAACTCCAACATAGACGAAATCATGAGAAAATATTTAAATCAACCCAACAACATTACTGTGTAAAACACTTATTTATTTGTTGGTTTGATTTAAATTGACACTCATATAAATATGTATAACGAAAATGCAAGTGTCGTTGCTTCATAAAAATTAAACAACGATACTTGCAACGTAAACAATTTGTATTTAAACGTCCTGGCTTAAATTTCATGTCACCGAACTTAAATTTATGAATACTACATGAAACGTTATTACTTTTACTTTCATAAGCAAAAGTCAAAGTAATATCCAATTACGTAGGAATATTTGTATGTCCACTTAAAAAGGGTACTTAAGCCACATATGTAAATGTCAATGCACTGAATTATTTGTACGACCACTTAAATGTCAATGCACCGATTTTGATTTTGTTTATCTTTGCTTATTTTTAACAATATAGAAGGTTTCATTTTAAGAACGAAACTATTGTAAAATTAGTCTTAAGATTCATTTGAATAAAGAAACAGCTTAAGCTCGTTATTTTTAATTCGCGCGATCCGAGTGGCCAAAATCGATTCGGACAACTGCCTTGTTGCAGCCAAGTTTCTATAACCACAGAAAGATAAGAATTTAGTAACCCGAATCTCACTCCTGCTATGTAGACTCATTGGAATTGCATTGCCCACTTTATTCGTACCGTATTTTCAAAAGAAAGAAGTGAAGCAGATTCTTATGCTTACGGAATGGTGACTGCAATGCTAATAATATCTTGGGAACAGAACACGAATCTACAGTCGTCGACACGTCGTCGTAATACCACCTGAGCAACACGAAGTTCGAATAGCCATTGCTCGGCTTGAAAACAGGCACCTACCAGCTGTGCTCCTCAAACATGGGGACGAGGAGCTGGTATTGCGCATGAATCAACTTCTTGTTTTAAATACGGTCAGAAGAACGTAAGGGGGTAATGCCGGCTGCGCTAATTACCGCGATATCAGTTTTCTGAGTACTTTAATTGTAAGCGATTTTATATTTCAGTGCGGTTAATTATATTTTAAATTATTTTAAAAAATGTTTGAAACTGTAAAATTTCAGATATAAATACAAATTGTATTTTATTGAGCATTAAAACTTAAAATATGTACATATGTAATTCATACAGGTGAAAAATTGGTAGAGCAAGCAAAAAACCAAAAAAATCTGTTAATCCCGAATTAAGAACAGAAAAATTTGACTAGAAATAAAGAAAAAATATTAACATAGCTACATAATTATTCGTCACTCCTTGATAACAAGCGCAATTGCGATGAGCTGGACTAAAGTCCAGTCCAATTGTGACTTTCGTCCGGTAATAGAGTTTTGAATTGTCGGACTACTTTCCGAAAGGTCTTGCGCCGCCGACTTTTTTACAAAAAAAAAAATTTCAACCGTCTAAAAAGAAACCGTGTAAAAAAAGAGTTGGAGCTGTGTGCTTGGGGAAGATATGTGTTTATTTGAATAACAATTCTATGAAGAGGGCTTTGAAATTTTAAAATACTTTTGAGTTCTTTAATTACCAAAACATTGGACAATGCATAATTTTCAAAAAATTATTTTATTAATTTAAAAGTATATGCTATACGTGCATGTACATATGTATATGGTCATATTTACTTTTATTCAATTATATTTTGATCTAAAATAAAATGTTACTATTAATTTTATATGATTGTGTGTATTTATTTTCCTATATAAAATTCACTTACAAATATAGCAACTATATATTATCGTAAGCATATTACATAATTTACGAGTTAATGTTTTCCTTTTTTTCCGCTGTACACCTTTGCTGTGCCTCCGCTCGTTTTTAAATTCTCCATACAATGCTGCCAAAATACATGTATTGTATATACTAACAAATAAATATTAAACAATAATAAAAGGATCGCGAATTCGTTGAGCTTGAAATACCGTACAATGGTCAACCGAAGCGTACTGGTTCTCCATTGCCGATGGCTAGTCCTGCTCATTCAACGAATAGTGCTGTTGGCTTAATGCAATCATGTTGCGGCCGATGCTGTTCTCAACGTTATCAGGTACAATATGAAAATCACAACTTACCACTGTTTTTTGTATATAAGTATGTATGTACTATATGTTTCTATATATGTATAGAATTTGTTTGTATAAAAACATTTTATGTAAAGAAGTTTTAAGCATATTACTTCTTGAAAGTACGTGAAATGATAACCCAAAAGCTTTATTTTACTTTAACATTTTAATTTTTTTTCTTTATCTTCTAATTATACACCTTCGGTTACAACTTTAAAATTGACGCTATCTCATCGAATCACTTAAATCTTTTCTTACGGTTGCTTGTAACACCTCAAGCTAATCAAGATAGTATGTACTTCAAAATGATTAATAAAACGAGAAGGATTGAAATTTTTCTGCCCGTATGTCAATGTAAGAGATAACTAAATAAACGTTAAAATGGATTGATAAAATTTAATACGCTTGGCATTTGGTATTTTGAGGAGGCTGAGATCAGCTAAATAGAAGTATTGACACCCTTTTTATATATGGTTTGGAAGATCATAGTAGGGACATCTGTACTTTAAAATTATCTTTAGAATGACGTGACTTCCCAATAGTTTTAATGTACTTATTTCTCAAACTAATAAAAATAAATCAGGCAAAGTTAGTGAACAATTTTTTTCTAAATTCAGTGACACGGTGTGAAAGTAAATGAAATTGGATAATAACCACGGACATCTCGATATAAACGTTATGCTCAAAAGTACTTGACGTACATACATAACTCTCTAACAAAACATCAAATGAATTAAATATAACCATATTGGGTGTCCAAAAACTACGAATATTAAATCATATTTAGTATATAATATTAATCACTTTACATAACGTCATTCTAAATTACTCCAGCTTCTTTGACTTTTACATAGATAACTCAAACAACAAAGAAGACATTCAAATATAACCTAGTTCAAATATTGGCACAAGTGTATTCTACCTCTCATCTAAAAATAGTTGAAATCGGACAATACCTTTTTCAAGTACTTCGATACCGAATATGAAGATCTCAGTGCCTATATCTATTTCATACCAAAGATATCGTGTTTTTAAAAATGTAATCGATCTATATGTTTCCCAAATAATATATTGCGTTCCAACGTAAACAGGACTTAAAAAAAACACCACAAATGGTTTTTTCGGCAAAATCAATTTATTTTATTCAAAATGAAGAAATCGCTCCTTCTGCTTCAATACAGCTTTTTGCACGGTCCAAAGGCATGTCGAATGAGTGTTTTAGCTCATTGGCCGGTATGGTCGCCAGTATGCTGGTGCAAGCCTTTTGAATGGCCTCTACGTCTGCATAACGCTTTCCTTTCATGGGCAAATACATTTTTCCGAAAAAGAAGAAATCGCACGATGCCATATCAGGTGAATACGGGGGTGGTTTAAATGTGATTTTTGGTCAAATATTCGCCCTTCGAATATTGGATTCTGAGCAATTTTTGGTCGTCATCAATTTGTGCGGAACAAACTGTGCACACACCTTTCGTTAGTCCAAATATTCGGTCGATGTTTTGGAGATGTTCAATTCCAATTCCATGAATTTCAATGATGATTTAGGCTGATTTTTGACGGATTCACGCACAGTTTCGATGGAATTTCCGGTGATCACGGATTTTGATTGGCCCATACGTTGATCGTCATTTATTTCCTCACGACGACTTTGGAAACGTTGAAACCCCTTGTGCACTCTGCTACGGGTTAGGCAATCATCGCTATAAACTTGTTTTATCAATTGAAACGTTTCTGTAAAAGTTTTACCAATTTTAAAACAAAATTTAATGTTGGCTCTTTGTTCGCAGCTCATTTTCGCACCGCTAACACAAACGTACTGACACTTTGTTTATTTGTAAACCTTGTGTTCACCCGGATGTCGGTGATATACTCACTTGCACTTGCTTTGGAAATTCACTAAAATCAAAATTCGAAATTGGTTGAATATTTCCTTTTCAAACGAATTCCTTTTATTTTTACTTCTTTATTTCTTTTTTCAATGCTTATCGACTTTTACAAAGTATTATTTTCTTTACACAACAATTATTGGCACTTTGGTTCAGTTAACAATGTGAAAATTGTTTAAAGTTTAAAATGTTTAAAGTTTTAGTTCAATAGTGTTACACAGCGTTGCGTCGACGAACGTCTCGATTATAGCGAAAACCTTAGAGGTCACGGGTAAAACGAAAAAAGAGCCTTATTCCCATCTGACCAATCCTTTTGTATCGGTTGTGGGTTGTGAAAAAACGATGTGTTGGTGTGTAGTGTGGTTGGTATGATGTGTAGCTGTGGTTGTGTGGATGACATGTTGGGTTGCATTGGGTGGTATGACCTTTTGTTGTGTTGTGTGTGGGTTTTGTGCGATGAGTGCTGCCAGGATGATATGTGCGGCGTAGCAAAATATCACAAGATGAGAGGTCGCATAAACATCCCGGCCCCCCTAGGCGGATTAATCGCCTAGAAGTCTTTGCAACCGTTGCAGAGTGCTCACTACGGCGTTCAGCCCAGTTGGTTTGGGTTGTTGGTTACGATGACCGTAGTTTGGGGCAGGTGGTCGTGAGTGCGCTCCCCTGGTGCGCCTGGAATGATGCACTCTTCGGCGCTGGATAGGATCCTCGTGCTGTCTGTGTCTATTATTTGTGTGAATTGCTGGTGGATTGACTCGGCGAGGGAACCGATGAAACAGGGTATGATGAGGGCGTTGACAGTATTGGCATGACCCGTCGGTTGGACATTCGAATGTGGTGTGGGAGTCTGCCAAGCAATTCATGCAATGTCCGTGTGCGCGGGCGATCTGTTGGCGTTGAGCTGGTTTCATGCTTTTGAAGATAGTGCACCTCTTCAGAACGTGGGGTCGATGGCATAAGCTGCATCGGGGAGGCAAATTTTCTTCAAATGTATCTTCTTATGTATCCCTAGATGTTGCAACAGGTGATTGCCTTGGCGGACGCAAGACTCTTCGTGTCCTTGGTGCGGCGATGGGTGGAGCTTATGTTCTAGGTGCAGCAATCGCGGACTTCACAGTCTTGGGAGTAAGTTGGTTGTCTTCAATGTCCATTTCTAGTGGAATAGGAATATGTATATTAACTTGGTTTTGCTAGTAGTATGAAATATGCTACTCATTATATATGTATATGTGTATACTATATATATATAGATGTATGTATTTAGGTATTGTATATTACTTATATATGGATTTTATTGGTTATTATTAACCGCGTTCATTATGCTTTTGATTTGTACGTACGGATTGTAAAACGGTGTATTTTTGATTAATTATTGTTTGATTTTATGTATGCGTTTGCGTTCGCGTGTTTTCGGTGATCGGTTCTTCGGTATTTGGAAGAAAACACAATTTCACTAGTGGTCGAGTTAGTAGGCCAGTTTGTGTTCGTACATCTACTACTCTTATATGACCATCTCGTCCCCGATGTACCTTTTCAATGCGACCTAGTCGCCGTTTGGTTGGGGGAAGGCAATCGTCCTGTATGATGACGCATTCGCCTGTACTGGGTTCCTTCTGGATCGTTTTCCATCGATATCTCTTATGGAGATCTTTAAGATAGTCCTCCTTCCATCTATGGCTGAATTCATGATGAAGAATCTTGATTCTTTCCCATCGATTTATTAAAGTGAGTGAGTCTCCTTCTGTCTCAGGTATGGCGAGAAGGGGAGCTCCTCTGAGGAAATGTCCAGGTGTAAGAGCTGTGAAATCGGAGGGATCTTGCGAGAGTGGTGATATAGGTCTTGAATTTAATACGGCTTCGATACGAGTGAGTAGTGTAGTAAACTCCTCATAATTAAATTTATGATTACCAGCCGTTTTCTTTAAATGGGACTTAAAGCTTTTGACTGCTGATTCCCAAAGTCCGCCCATGTGTGGAGAACATGGAGGCATAAACTGCCAATCGATCCCTTGAGGTGCATATTTTTTAACAATTTCAGGGAGATACTTCTTTCATGAAGTTTATGAATTCTTTCTCGGTGGCTCTTTGTGCTCCGATAAAGTTTTTCCCATTGTCGCTCATAATATTTGAGGGAAATCCGCGTCGTCCGACAAAGCGTGCAAATGCTGCGAGGAAAGCCGCAGTTGTCAGATCTGAACAAAGCTCGAGGTGTACTGCCTTTGTTGTAAAACATACAAAAACAGCCACATAGCCTTTTATAAAGGAAGAAGATCTTAACATCAAGGCCTTTATCTCGAAAGGTCCAGCAAAATCTACCCCAGTAATAGTAAAAGGTAGAGCATAATTGCAGCGTTCAGGTGGTAAAGCTGCCATGGTCTGCGTACGCATTTTATGTTTGTTCAAGGTACATTGTTTGCACATAAAAATCGTCTTTTTAAGTTGTGGCTTTAGACGCGGTATATAAAATTCTTGTCGGACCATTTGCTGCATCAAGCGATGCTCACCATGTAGTGTAAGCTGGTGAAGATATATTAAGAATAAATGAGCAAAACGGGATTTCTCAGGTATAATAATGGGATGTCGTTCGTTATAACTAAGGCTGGAGTTCGCTAATCTTCCATTTTCCCTTATTAATGGGTTTAAGACGAGAAGAGAGCTTCTGTTTTCGAGTGGTCGTTTTTCGACCAACTTTGCTTTCTCTCGACTGAAATAGCGAGTTTGGGTGTAGGTAATGAGGCTAACTTTGGCATGTTGCAAATCGGTATGCGTTAGTTGTACGCAAGAATCATTTGGTATCCCTTTCATTTTTTGTTTAAGTCTTTGGGTGAATTTGTGCATGTAAGCCACTACTCTTAGTGCTCTAGGAAAGGAAGAAAATCGGTGTAGAATATCATCCTATTCTGGAGTGATATGAAAATTTTCAATTTTCCGACTTTCCGGCGGTATTATATTACGAGCGGGAGACTTTGGCCAGAATTCTTGTGATTCTGTTAGCCATGTTGGACCATTCCACCAGAGTGTAGTGCTGGTGAGGTGCAGTGGCCTGCAACCTCTTGTCCCAAGACCCGCTGGGTTATCCGCACTTGCAACATGTTGCCATTTTGCTGGGCCAACTAAGTCTAGAATTTGGGATATTCGGTTAGATACATAGATCTTCCAGCAATAGGGTGGTTTTTCTAACCATGCTAAAACTATTTCTGAGTCTAACCAAAGATATGTTTTATGATCGGTTAATATCAGATGGGTTTGAACTATTGAAATTAATTTTGCTAACAGAAGAGCACCATTCAGTTCAAGCCGTGGCAGACTGAGTGTCTTTAAAGGTGCTACTTTGGCTTTGGCTACCAAGAGGTGTGCAGATATTTTCTTCTCGTACTGTGTACGTACGTAAACTTTTGCGCAATAAGCCTTTTCAGAGGCATCACAGAAACCGTGTAATTCTGTGTTAATGTTAGGGGTGAAATTTACCCATCGAGGGATTCGAATTTCTGATATAGTATGCAAATTGTTAGCAAATTGTACCCATTTTGTTAAACGTACAGGTTTTACCTGTTCATCCCATTCAGTGCCATCTTGCCACAATTCTTGAATTAGGATTTTTGCTTGTATCATTGTTGACGAAAGCCATCCTGCGGGGTCGAAAAGTTTTGCCACCGAGGAAAGTATTTGGCGTTTGGTTATGGCGGACATTGCAGATATTGACTCAATTTTATATGAAAATTGGTCTGTTATCGCATTCCATTGAATCCCTAGGGTTTTTGTTGTACTGGCCGTTTCAAATTTAAGGAAATTTGTATCTAATAAATCTTCCTTTTTTATGTTTTTTATTATTTCGGGATGATTTGATGTAATTTTCTTTAAGGGGAATCCCGCTGAATTTAGTGCTTTGATCACTTGAGATAGTGATTCGCACGCTAAGGACAGACTGTGGCTACCTGATAGAATATCATCCACGTATGTTTGTGTTTGTAACACAGAAGTTGCTAAGGGCAAATTTGTTTCACACGTTTTTGCCACTTCATGCAGTGTCCTGATCGCCAAATAGGGTGCGCAATTGATGCCAAAGGTGACGGTTTTAAGTTTGTAGTCGCTGATTGGACTATTACTCGATTTGCGGAAGACTATACGCTGGAAATCTTGGTCATCTTTATGTACTAGAATTTGTCTGTACATTTTCTCTACATCCCCATTAAATACGTATTTAAACATGCGCCAATTTAATATTAACAGCATGAGATCAGGTTGTAAGGTTGTGCCAGTATATAGTATGTCGTTGAGTGATTTGCCTGAGTTCGTACACTTTGAGGCATTGAAAATCACTCGTACCTTTGTTGTGATTTTATCAGGTCGTATTACCCCGTGATGTGGTAGATAAAAAGATAAATATCTACCTTTAGATATTTTTTCATATGGTACAGTTTCTTCCATATGATTGAGGTCTAGATACTCGTCCATCACATTACCATACGCTGATTTGAGCTCACTTTCTTTATCAGACTTTTTTCCAAGCTTAGAAATTGCTGGACTGCTGATATTCTAGAGTGACCTAGAGCTATAGAATCTGGGAAGGTGGGTTTGAAAGGGAGTCGCACAACATAACGACCATTTTCGTTTCTTGTTGTTGTGGACTTGTAATAGGCTTCGCATGCCTGGTCTTCTTCTGAAAGTTGAGTAGTCTAAGGTAATTCTTCTACTTCCCAGAATTTTTTGAGTTCATTATTTAAATATTCGTTTGAAATATTTTCAACTTCAGTTGTAAAAGAATTAATTTTTCCTGTGACTTGGCCACTTAATATCAACCCAAAGATTGTATTTTGGGCTAACAATTTATTGTATATTTTTTTTTCTATACCTTCAAGAATTATTTGAGGTATTAAGTCACTACCTAATAACAAATCGATTTGTGATGGGGTATGGCAGTTGGGATCTGCTAATTTGAGATATGAGCATTTTTCCCATTGCTTTTTATTTACTTCACAGCTTGGAAGCAAATTTGTGAGTTGCGGTAGAACGATGGCTTGTGCATCTATTCTTATATCCGCCTTTGGGGAGACTATAGTGATTGGGTAAATTTTGTTTGAATTTTGTATAATTCTTCCGCCCATTCCTGAAATTTGGAAATTTGAATGTTTTATTGGCAATTTGAGCCGATTTTGAGCCTTTGATGATATAAAAGATCTTTGAGATCCTTGATCAATTAGTGCTCTTAATTTGAATAAATCACCCTTATGTTCTATGGTGATGACCGCAGTGGGTAAAAGAATTTTGCTTTCATTCTCTGAATGAAGAGCTTGAATTTTTGCTGCTTTAGAGCAACATGGTTGTTCTTCCATTTTTTCGGGATTTGAGATTTCGGGATTATCACTTTTGGTTTTAGTGACTAACCCGGTGGTTTTATGAAATTGATTTTGCTTCATATTTTGAAAATTTGTAACATGAAGCAATGAGTGATGTCTTCGTTGACAGTACACACAATTAAATTTGCTTTCACAGTCTTTTGTCGTGAGTTAATATCGTTTACACGATATGAGTTCAAGAATTTAAACAATTTTATTTATACGCCGAAATGCGTGCCTTTATTGATATTCTTAAGAACTGAATTTTAATATAAGATCTTACAGCTATTTATACTAATGAAATGCGGCTGCTGTTATCTGCATGCGACTTCTTTGTCGTAATTCGATATCTGCTATCTTGCTATTACTTGAGATGCGGAGTTGGTTATCGCAGTGGATTATTCCATTGCCAGATGTTTGTTGTTTACATGTTGAGAATGCCTTTCTAGATAATGCATGTTCATTTCTATTGTTCGACTGATAGTGCATGTCAAAGCGAGTTCTATCGGTTTACATACATAGTTCGCCTTTGTTCGGAATGTATATTAGGAGATAAGGTGTATGTGAGTGTGTGTGACCCGGAGCGAGGCTATGTCGTTAACTCCCTCCTTCTTAAAACGGAGCGTCCTCGCTATGCTGCTACAGATTGTTGTTGTTGAAGACGATTCAATTCGACTTCGTATATTTCGTCAATTTGCCTTTGTCTGTGAAGCATTCTTCTATTTACGCGATATCGGCAGAGGTGTACCATACCGTAAGTGGTGACTACTAAAGTAAGGAATCCTATTATGATGAAGAACGTAAAATGTACTGGATTTTCTACAATAGGTATCAAAAATGTTGAGAGTGTTTGGATATTGCTGAATTTGTATATTGAGTTTGAAGAAAGGATACGGAGTACTTCAAGTTTTTCGTTGTGTTGATTGTGTATTATTTCTCTGAGTTGTCTTTGATGATTGTAATATGTCATGTTATCGATGTTCGTGGATTCATTGAAGTGTATCAATTTAGGGCCTGATATATGCATGTTGTTCCAAGTATGCTGGTAATCTGTCAAAATGTATCCATTCTCTAGGATGCGAAGTGGAGCATTATTTTCATGGGTTGTTTCACATTGGGCTGTTTTGTCTTCTCATATTTTTATAGTACAATTGTCAGCGGGTTCTGATTTACAAATAAAGTTACCCATATAATTTCTACAT
>NW_026089644.1:0-56213 GCF_024586455.1 Bactrocera neohumeralis | reverse complement strand
AACTCTATATTGAATGCTAAATGTGTATATACAAGAAAATCGAAAATCGACTATATACCTGAATATAAGTTTTTCGAATTCTTCCAAATGCTCTGTCGTTTAAGGCAATTCAATATCGACTGATAAATGTGTAAGTACAAGAAAATCGACTTTATACCTGAATATAAGATTGTCGAATTCTGCCAACTGCACTGCCGTTATGGCTTTATGTGAACTTCAGAAAGATGAAAAAGGTTAATTAACTTAAATTCATATGTTAAATTAATGATTTAAAGCAACCCAATATCGACTGCTTAATGTGTATATACAAGAAAATCGACTTTATATCTGAATATAAGATTGTCGAATTCTTCCAACTGCACTGTCGTTATGGCTTTATGTCAACTTCAGGAAAGTGAAGAAAGTTTAATATGTTAAAGTAATGATTTGAAGCAATTCAGTATCGACTGCTAAGTGCATATATATATGAAAATCGACTTTATACCTGAATATAAGATTGTCGAATTCTTCCAAATGCACTGCCGTTATGGCCTTATGTCAACTTCAGCAAGATGAAGAAGGTTAATTCACTTAACTATGTTAAATTAATGATTTAAAGCAATTCAATATCGACTGCTAAATGTGTATATACAAGAAAATCGACCCTATACCTGAATATAAGATTAACGAGTTCTTCCAAATGCACTGTCGTTATGGCTTTATGTACACTTCAGTGAGATGAAGAAGATAAATTAACTTAAATATGTTAAATTAATGATTTAAGGCAATTCAATATCGACTGATAAATGTGTAAGTACACGAAAATCGACTTTATACCTGAATATAAGATTGTCGCATTCTTCCAAATGCACTGCCGTTATGGCTTTATGTTAACTTCAGAAAGATGAAGAAGGTTAATTAACTTAAATATATTAAATTAATGATTTAACGCAACTCAATATCGACTGCTAAATGTGTATATACAAGAAAATCGACTTTATACCTGAATATAAGATTGTCGAATTCTTCCAAATGCACTGCCGTTATGGCTTTACGTTAACTTCATCAAGATGAAGCAGGTTAATTAACTGAAATATGTTAAAGTAATGATTTGCAATAACGCATAATCGATTCGACTTTATACCTGAATATAAGATTGTCGAATTCTTCCAAATGCACTGCCGTTATGGCTTTATGTCAACTTCAGTAAGATGAAGAGGGTTAATTAACTTAAATGTGTTAAAGTAATGATTTGAAGCAACTCAATATCGATTGTTAAATGTGTATATACAAGAAAATCGACTTTATATCTGAATATAAGATTGTAGATTTCTTCCAAATGCTTTGCCGGTTTGGCTTTATGTCAATGTCAACTTCAGTAAAATGAAGAAGATCAATTAACTTAAATATGTTGAATTAATGATTTAAAGCAACTAAATATCGACTGCTAAATGTGCATATACAAGAAAATCGACTTTATACCTGAATATAAGATTGTCGAATTCTTCCAAATGCACTGCCGTTATAGCTTTATGTCAACTTCGAGTAAGATGAAGAAGGTTAATTAACTTAAATATGTTAAAGTTAATGATTTAAAGCAACTCAGTATCGACTGTTAAATGTGTATATACAAGAAAATCGACTTTATACCTGAATATAAGATTGTCGAATTCTTCCAAATGCACTAACGTTATGGCCTTTTGTCAACTTCAGTAAGATAAAGAGGGTTAATTAACTTAAATATGTTAAAGTAATGATTTGAAGCAACTCAATATCGATTGTTAAATGTGTATATACAAGAAAAACGACTTTATATCTGAATATAAGATGGTCGAATTCTTCCAAATGCTTTGCCGTTATGGCTTTATGTCAGTGTCAACTTCAGTAAGATGAAGAAGATAAATTAACTTAAATATGTTAAATTAATGATTTAAAGCAACTCAATATCGACTGCTTAATGTGTATATACAAGAAAATCGACTTTATATCTGAATATAAGATTGTCGAATTCTTCCAAATGCAATGCCGTTATGGCTTTATGTCAACTCCAGTAAGATGAAGAAAGCTAATTAACTTAAATATGTTAAATTAATGATTTGAAGCAATTCAATATCGATTGCTAAATGTGTATATACAAGAAACTCGACTTTTTACGTGAATATAAGATTGTCGAATTCTTCCAAATGCACTAACGTTATGGCCTTTTGTCAACTTCAGTAAGATGAAGAGGGTTAATTAACTTAAATTTGTTAAAGTAATGATTTGAAGCAACTCAATATCGATTGTTAAATGTGTATATACAAGAAAATCGACTTTATATCTGAATATAAGATTGTCGAATTCTTCCAAATGCGCTGTCGTTATGGCCTTATGTACACTTCAGTAAAATGAAGAAGGTCTATTAGCTTATATATGTTAAAATAAGGATTTGAAGCAACTAAATATCGACTGCTAAATGTGTATATAGTACAAGAAAATCGACTTTATATCTGAATATATAAGAGTGTCGAATTCTTCCAAATGCACTAACGTTATGGCCTTTTGTCAACTTCAGTAAGATGAAGAGGGTTAATTAACTTAAATATGTTAAAGTAATGATTTGAAGCAACTCAATATCGATTGTTAAATGTGTATATACAAGAAAATCGACTTTATATCTGAATATAAGATTGTCGAATTCTTCCAAATGCACTGCCGTTATGGCTTTATGTACACTTCAGTAAGATGAAGAGGGTTAATTAACTTAACTGTGTTAAAGTAATGATTTGAAAGCAATTCAATATCGATTGCTAAATGTGTATATTCAAGAAAATCGACTTTATACCTGAATATAAGATTGTCGAATTCTTCCAGATGCACTGCCGTTATGGCTTTGTGTACACTTCAGTAAGATGAAGAAAGTTAATTAACTTAAATATGTTAAAGTAATGATTTGAAGCAACTCAATATAGATTTTTAAATGTGTATATACAAGAAAATCGACTTTATACCTGAATATAAGATTGTCGAATTCTTCCAGATGCACTGCCGTTATGGCTTTATGTCAACTTCAGCAAGATGAAGAAAGTTAATTAGCTTATATATATTAAAGTAATGATTTGAAGCAACTCAATATCGATTGCTAAATGTGTGTATACAAGAAAATCGACTTTATACCTGAATATTAGATTGTCGAATTCTTCCAAATGCACTGACGTTATGGCCTTATGTCAACTTCAGTAAGATGAAGAGGGTTAATTAACTTAAATATGTTAAAGTTAATGATTTGAAGCAACTCAATATCGACTGCTAAATGTATATATACAAGAAAATCGACTTTATACGTGAATATAAGATTGTCGGATTCTTCCAAATGCGCTGTCGTTATGGCTTTATGTCAACTTCAGGAAGGTGAAGAAAGTTAATTAACTTTAATATGTTAAATCAATGATTTAAAGCCACTCAATATCGACTGCTTAATGTGTATATACAAGAAAATCGACTTTTTGCCTGAATATAAGATTGTCGAATTCTTCCAAACGCACTGCCGTTATTGCTTTATGTCAACTTCAGTAAGGTGAAAAAAGTTAATTACCTTAGATATGTTAAAGTAATGATTTGAAGCACTTCAGTATCGATTGCTAAATGCGTATATACAAGAAAATCGACTTTATACCTGAATATAAGATTGTCGAATTCTTCCAAATGCACTAACGTTATGGCCTTTTGCCAACTTCAGTAAGATGAAGTAGGTTAATTAACTTAAATATGTTAAAGTAATGATTTGAAGCAACTCAATATCGATTGTTAAATGTGTATATACAAGAAAATCGACTTTATACCTGAATATAAGATTGTCGAATTCTTCCAAATACACTGCCGTTATAGCTTTATGTCAACTTCAGAAAGATGAAGAATGTTAATTAACTTAAATATGTTAAATTAATGATTTAAAGCAACTCAATATCGACTGCTAAATGTGTATATACAAGAAAATAGACTTTATACCTGAATATAAGATTGTAGATTTCTTGCAAATGTTTTGCCGGTTTGGCTTTATGTCAATGTCAACTTCAGTTAGATGAAGAGGGTCAATTAACTTAAATATGTTAAATTAATGATTTAAAGCAACTAAATATCGACTGCTAAATGTGTATATACTAGAAAATCGACTTTATACCTGAATATAAGATTGTCGGATTCTTCCAAATGCGCTGTCGTTATGGCTTTATGTCAACTTCAGTAAGATGAAAAAGGTTAATTAACTTAAATATGTTAAATTAATGACTTTAGAGAAACTTAATATCGACTGCTAAATGTGTATATACAAGAAAATAGACTTTATACCTGAATATAATATTGTCGATTTCTTCCAACTGCTTTTCCGGTTCGGCTTTATGTCAGTGTCAACTTCAGTAAGACGAAGAAGGTTAATTAACTTAGATATGTTCGATTAATAATTTATGGCAATTCAATATCGACTGCTAAATGTATATATACAAGAAAAATCGACTTTATACATGAATATAAGATTGTCGGATTCTTCCATATGCGCTGTCGTTATGGCTTTATGTCAACTTCAGGAAGGTGAAGAAAGTTAATTAACTTTAATATGTTAAATCAATGATTTAAAGCCACTCAATATCGACTGCTTAATGTGTATATACAAGAAAATCCACTTTTTGCCTGAATATAAGATTGTCGAATTCTTCCAAACGCACTGCCGTTATTGCTTTATATCAACTTCAGTAAGGTGAAGAAAGTTAATTACCTTAGATATGTTAAAGTAATGATATGAAGCAATTCAGTATCGATTGCTAAATGCGCGTATACAAGAAAATTGACTTTATACCTGAATATAAGATTAACGAATTCTTCCAAATGCACTAACGTTATGGCCTTTTGTCAACTTCAGTAAGATGAAGAGGGTTAATTAACTTAAATACTTAAATATGTTAAAGTAATGATTTGAAGCAACTCAATATCGATTGTTAAATGTGTATATACAAGAAAATCGACTTTATACCTGAATATAAGATTGTCGAATTCTTCCAAATACACTGCCGTTATAGCTTTATGTCAACTTCAGAAAGATGAAGAATGTTAATTAACTTAAATATGTTAAATTAATGATTTAAAGCAACTCAATATCGACTGTTAAATCTGTATATACAAGAAAATCGACTATATACCTGAATATAGGATTGTTGAATTCTTCCAAATGCGCTGTCGTTATGGCTTTATGTCAACTTCAGTAAGATGAAGAAAGTTTAGTTAACTTAAATATGTTAAAGTAATGATTTAAAGCAATTCAATATCGATTGCTAAATGTGTATACACAAGAAAATCGTTTTTATAACTGAATATAAGATTGTCGAATTCTTATAAATGCACTGCCGTTATGGCTTTATGTCAACTTCAGTAAAATGAAGAAGGTTAATTAACTTAAATATATGTTAAATTAATGATTTAAGTCAATTCAATATCTACTGCTAAATGTGTATATACAAGAAAATCGACTTTATATCTGAATATAAGATTGTCGAATTCTTCCAAATGCACTGCCGTTATTGCTTTATGTCAACTTCAGTAAAATGAAGAATGTTAGTTAACTTAAGTAAGTGCAGTAAATGATTTGTAGCAATTCAATATCGATTGCTAAATGTGTATATACAAGAAAATCGACTTTATATCTGAATATAAGATTGTCGAATTCTTCCAAATGCGCTGCCGTTATGGCTTTATGTCAACTTCAGTAAAATGAAGAAAGTTAATTAACTTAAATATGTTAAAGTAATGATTTGAAGCAACTCAATATCGACTGCTAAATGTGTATATACAAGAAAATCGACTTTATACCTGAATATAAGATTGTCGAATTCTTCCAAATGCACTAACGTTATGGCTTTATGTCAACTTCAGAAAGATGAAGAATGTTAATTAACTTAAAGATGTTAAATTAATGATTTAAAGCAACTCAATATCGATTGTTTAATGTGTATATACAAGAAAATCGACTTTTTACCAGAATATGAGATTATCGAATTCTTCCAAATACACTGCCGTTATGGCTTTAGGTCAAACTCAGTAAGATGAATAAAGTTAATTAACTTAAATATGTTAAATTAATGATTTAAAGCAACTCAATATCGACTGCTAAATGTGTATATACAAGAAAATCGACTATATACCTGAATATAAGATTGTTGAATTCTTCCAAATGCGCTGTCGTTATGGCTTTATGTCAACTTCAGTGAGATGAAGAAGATAAATTAACTTAAATATGTTAAATTAATGATTTAAAGCAACTCAATATCGACTGATAAATGTGTATATACAAGAAAATGGACTTTATCCCTGAATATAAGATTGTCGAATTCTTGCATATGCGCTGTCGTTATGGCTTTATGTCAACTTCAGGAAGGTGAAGAAAGTTAATTAACCTAAATATGTTAAATCAATGATTTAAAGCCACTCAATATCGACTGCTTAATGTGTATATACAAGAAAATCGACTTTTTACCTGAATATAAGATTGTCGAATTCTTCCAAATGCACTGCCGTTATTGCTTTATGTCAACTTCGATAAGATGAAGAAAGTTAATTAACT
Organism: Bactrocera neohumeralis; assembly: GCF_024586455.1. Taxonomy (NCBI): domain Eukaryota; kingdom Metazoa; phylum Arthropoda; class Insecta; order Diptera; family Tephritidae; genus Bactrocera; species Bactrocera neohumeralis. The sequence continues at coordinate 49,645 of NW_026089644.1, read as the reverse complement.
TAGATATGTTAAACTAATGATTTGAAGCAACTCAATATCGATTGCTAAATGTGTATACACAAGAAAATCAATTTTATACCTGAATATAAGATTGTCGAATTCTTCTAAATGCACTTACGTTATGGCCTTTTGTCAACTTCAGTAAGATGAAGAGGGTTAATTAACTTAAATATGTTAAAGTAATGATTTGAAGCAACTCAATATCGATTGTTAAATGTGTATATACAAGAAAATCGACTTTATATCTGAATATAAGATTGTCGAATTCTTCCAAATACACTGCCGTTATGGCTTTATGTCAACTTCAATAAGATGAAGAAAGTTAATTAACTTAAAGATGTTAAATTAATGATTTAAAGCAACTCAATATCGACTGCTAAATGTGTATATACAAGAAAATCGACTTTTTACCTGAATATAAGATTGTCGAATTCTTCCAAATGCACTGCCGTTATTGCTTTATGTCAACTTCAGTAAGATGAAGAAGTTAATTACCTTAGATATGTTAAAGTAATGATTTGAAGCAATTCAATAATGTGTATATACAAGAAAATCGACTTTATACCTGAATATAAGATTGTCGAATTCTTCCAAATGCACTGCCGTTATGGCTTTATGTCAACTTCAGTAAGATGAAGAAAAGGTTAATTAACTTAAATATGTTAAACTAATGATTTGAAGCAACTCAATATCGATTGTTAAATGTGTATATACAAGAAAATCGACTTTATACCTGAATATAAGATTGTCGAATTCTTCCAAATGCACTGCCGTTATGGCTTTATGTCAACTTCAGTAAGATGAAGAAAGTTAATTAACTTAAATATGTTAAAGTAATGATTTAAAGCAACTCAATATCGACTGCTAAATGTGTATATACAAGAAAATCGACTTTATACCTGAATATAAGATTGTCGAATTCTTCCAAATGCACTGCCGTTATGGCTTTATGTCAACTTCAGTAAGATGAAGAAGGTTAATTAACTTAAATATGTTAAAGTAATGATTTAAGGCAACTCAATATCGATCGCTAAATGTGTATATACAAGAAAATCGACTATATACCTGAATATAAGATTGTCGATTTCTTCTAACTGCACTCTCGTTATGACTTTATGTCAACTACAGTAAGATGAAGAAGGCTAATTAACTTAAACATGTTAAAGTAATGATTTGAAGCAACTCAATATCGATTGCTAAATGTGTATATACAAGAAAATCGACTTTATACCTGAATATAAGATTGTCGAATTCTTCCAAATGCACTGTTATGCCTTTATGTCAACTTCAGTAAGATGAAGAAGGTTAATTAACTTATATATGTTAAAGTAATGATTTGAAGCAACTCAATATCGACTGCTAAATGTGTATATACAAGAAAATCGACTTTATACCTGAATATAAGATTGTCGAATTCTTCCAAATGCACTGCCGTTATGGCTTTATGTCAACTTCAGTAAGATGAAGAAGGTTAATTAACTTAAATATGTTAAATTAATGATTTAAAGCAACTCAATATCGATTGTTAAATGTGTATATACAAGAAAATCGACTTTATACCTGAATATAAGATTGTCGAATTCTTCCAAATGCACTGCCGTTATGGCTTTATGTCAACTTCAGTAAGATGAAGAAAGTTAATTAACTTAAATATGTTAAAGATTTAATGATTGTATATACAAGAAGACAATACTCAATATCGATTGTTAAATGTGTGTATACAAGAAAATCGACTTTTATACCTGAATGAAAGATTGTCGAATTCTTCCAAATGCACTGCCGTTATGGCTTTATGTCAACTTCAGTAAGATGAAGAAAGTTAATTAACTTAAATATGTTAAAGTAATGATTTGAAGCAACTCAATATCGATTGCTAAATGTGTATATACAAGAAAATCGACTTTATACCTGAATATAAGATTGTCGAATTCTTCCAAATGCACTGCCGTTATGGCTTTATGTCAACTTCAGTAAGATGAAGAAAGTTAATTAACTTAAATATGTTAAATAATGATTTAAGCAACTCAATATCGACTGCTAAATGTGTATATACAAGAAAATCGACTTTATACCTGAATATAAGATTGTCGAATTCTTCCAAATGCACTGCCGTTATGGCTTTATGTCAACTTCAGTAAGATGAAGAAAGTTAATTAACTTAAATATGTTAAAGTAATGATTTGAAGCAACTCAATATCGATTGCTAAATGTGTATATACAAGAAAATCGACTTTATACCTCAGTATAAGATTGTGGAATTCTTCCAAATGCACTAACGTTATGGCCTTATGCCAACTTCAGTAAGATGAAGAAGGTTAATTAACTTATATATGTTAAATTATTGATTTGAAGCAACTCAATATCGATTGCTAAATGTGTATATACAAGAAAATCGACTTTATACCTGAATATAAGATTGTCGAATTCTTCCAAATGCACTGCCGTTATGGCTTTATGTCAACTTCAGTAAGATGAAGAAAGTTAATTAACTTAAATATGTTAAAATAATGATTTAAAGCAACTTCAATATCGATTGCTAAATGTGTATATACAAGAAAATCGACTTTATACCTGAATATAAGATTGTCGAATTCTTCCAAATGCACTGCCGTTATGGCTTTATGTCAACTTCAGTAAGATGAAGAAGGTTAATTAACTTAAATATGTTAAATTAATGATTTAAAGCAACTCAATATCGACTGCTAAATGTGTATATACAAGAAAATCGACTTTATACCTGAATATAAGATTTTCGAATTCTTCCAAATGCGCTGCCGTTATGGCTTTATGTCAACTTCAGTAAGATGAAGAAGGTTAATTAACTTAAATATGTTAAATTAATGATTTAAAGCAACTCAATATCGACTGCTAAATGTGTATATACAAGAAAATCGACTTTATACCTGAATATAAGATTGTCGAATTCTTCCAAATGCACTGCCGTTATGGCTTTATGTCAAACTTCAGTAAGATGAAGAAGGTTAATTAACTTAAATATGTTAAATTAATGATTTAAAGCAATTCAATATCGATTGCTAAATGTGTATATACAAGAAAATCGACTTTATAGATGAATATAAGATTGTCGAATTCTTCCAAATGCGCTGCCGTTATGTCTTTATGTCAACTTCGGTAAGACGAAGAAAGTTAATTAACTTAAATATAAGATTGTCGAATTCTTCCAAATGCACTAACGTTATGGCCTTTTGTCAACTTCAGTAAGATGAAGAGGGTTAATTAACTTAAATTTGTTAAAGTAATGATTTGAAGCAACTCGATATCGATTTTTAAATGTATATACAAGAAAATCGACTTTATACCTGAATATAAAATTGTCGAATTCTTCCAAATGCGCTGTCGTTATGGCCTTATGTCAACTTCAGTAAAATGAAGAAAGTTAATTAACTTAAATATGTTAAATCAATGATTTAAAGCAACTCAATATCGACTGCTAAATGTGTATATACAAGAAAATCGACTTTATACCTGAATATAAGATTGTCGAATTCTTCCAAATGCACTGCCGTTATGGCTTTATGTCAACTTCAGTAAGATGAAGAAGGTTAATTAACTTAAATATGTTAAAGTAATGATTTGAAGCAACTCAATATCGATTGCTTAAATGTGTATATACAAGAAAATCGACTTTATATCCTGAATATAAGATTGTCGAATTCTTCCAAATGCACTGCCGTTATGGCTTTATGTCAACTTCAGTAAGATGAAGAAAGTTAATTAACTTAAATATGTTAAAGTAATGATTTGAAGCAATTCAATATCGATTGCTAAATGTGTATATACAAGAAAATCGACTTTATACCTGAATATAAGATTGTCGAATTCTTCCAAATGCACTGCCGTTATGGCTTTATGTCAACTTCAGTAAGATGAAGAAGGTTAATTAACTTAAATATGTTAAAGTAATGATTTAAAGCAACTCAATATCGATTGTTAAATGTGTATATACAAGAAAATCGACTTTATACCTGAATATAAGATTGTCGAATTCTTCCAAATGCACTGCCGTTATGGCTTTATGTCAACTTCAGTAAGATGAAGAAAGTTAATTAACTTAAATATGTTAAATTAATGATTTAAAGCAACTCAATATCGACTGCTTAAATGTGTATATACAAGAAAATCGACTTTATACCTGAATATAAGATTGTCGAATTCTTCCAAATGCACTGTCGTTATGGCTTTATGTCAACTTCAGTAACATGAGGAAGGTTAATTAACTTAAATATGTTAAATTAATGATTTTAAGCAACTCAATATCGATTGCTAAATGTGTATATACAAGAAAATCGACTTTATACCTGAATATAAGATTGTCGAATTCTTCCAAATGCACTGCCGTTATGGCTTTATGTCAACTTCAGTAAGATGAAGAAAGTTAATTAACTTAAATATGTTAAATTAATGATTTGAAGCAACTCAATATCGACTGCTAAATGTGTATATACAAGAAAATCGACTTTATATCTGAATATAAGATTGTCGAATTCTTCAAATGCACTGCCGTTATGGCTTTATGTCAACTTCGGTAAGATGAAGAAGGTTAATTGACTTAAATATGTTAAAGTAATGATTTAAAGCAACTCAATATCGATTGCTAAATGTGTATATACAAGAAAATCGACTTTATACCTGAATATAAGATTGTCGAATTCTTCCAAATGCACTGACGTTATGGCCTTATGTCAACTTCAGTAAGATGAAGAAAGTTAATTAACTTAAATATGTTAAAGTAATGATTTGAAGCAACTCAATATCGACTGCTAAATGTGTATATACAAGAAAATCGACTTTATACCTGAATATAAGATTGTCGAATTCTTCCAAATGCACTGCCGTTATGGCCTTTATGTCAACTTCAGAAAGATGAAGAGGGTTAATTAACTTAAATGTGTTAAAGTAATGATTTGAAGCAACTCAATATCGATTGTTTAATGTGTATATACAAGAAAATCGACTTTATACCTGAATATAAGATTGTCGAATTCTTCCAAATACACTGCCGTTATAGCTTTATGTCAACTTCAGTAAGATGAAGAAAGTTAATTAACTTAAATATGTTAAATTAATGATTTAAAGCAACTCAATATCGACTGCTAAATGTGTATATACAAGAAAATCGACTATATACCTGAATATAAGATTGTTGAATTCTTCCAAATGCGCTGTCGTTATGGCTTTATGTCAACTTCAGTGAGATGAAGAAGATAAATTAACTTAAATATGTTAAATTAATGATTTAAGGCAATTCAATATCGACTGATAAATGTGTATACAAGAAAATCGACTTTATACCTGAATATAAGATTGTCGAATTCTTTCAAATGCACTGCCGTTATGGCTTTATGTCAACTTCAGTAAGGTGAAGAAAGTTAATTAACCTAAATATGTTAAATCAATGATTTAAAGCCACTCAATATCGACTGCTTAATGTGTATATACAAGAAAATCGAATTTTTACCTGAATATAAGATTGTCGAATTCTTTAAAAACGCACTGCCGTTATTGCTTTATGTCAACTTCAGTAAGGCGAAAAAAGTTAATTACCTTAGATATGTTAAGTAATGATTTGAAGCAATTCAGTATCGATTGCTAAATGCGTATATACAAGAAAATCAATTTTATACCTGAATATAAGATTGTCGAATTCTTCTAAATGCACTTACGTTATGGCCTTTTGTCAACTTCAGTAAGATAGAATATGTTAATGATTTGAAGCAACTCAATATCGATTGTTAAATGTGTATATACAAGAAAATCGACTTTATACCTGAATATAAGATTGTCGAATTCTTCCAAATACACTGCCGTTATAGCTTTATGTCAACTTCAGAAAGATGAAGAATGTTAATTAACTTAAATACGTTAAATTAATGATTTAAAGCAACTTAATATCGACTGCTTAATGTGTATATACAAGAAAATCGACTTTATATCTGAATATAAGATTGTCGAATTCTTGCAAACGCACTGCCGTTATTGCTTTATGTCAACTTCAGTAAGATGAAGAAAGTTAATTACCTTAAATATGTTAAAGTAATGATTTGAAGCAATTCAATATCGATTGTTAAATGTGTATATACAAGAAAATCGACTTTATATCTGAATATAAGAATGTCGAATTCTTCCAAATGCACTGCCGTTATGGCTTTATGTCAACTTCAGTAAGATGAAGAAGGTTAATTAACTTAAATATGATAAAGTAATGATTTGAAGCAATTCAATATCGATTGTTAAATGTGTATATACAAGAATATCGACTTTATCCCTAAACATAAGAAGGTAGAGTTCTTCCAAATGCGATGCCGTTGTGGCTTTATGTCAACTTCAGAAAGATGAAGAAGGTTAATTAACTTAAATATGGTAAATTAATGATTTAAGGCAACTCAATATCGATTGTTAATTGTGTATATACAAGAAAACACCTTTATACCTGAATATGAACACCTTTATACCTGAATATGAGATTGTCGAATTCTTCCAAATGCACTGCCGTTATTTCTTTATGCCAACTACAGTAAGACGAAGAAAGTTAATTAACTTATATATGTATATTAAAGTAATGATTTGAAGCAACTCAATATCGACTGCTAAATGTGTATACACAAGAAAATCGACTTTATAACTGAATATAAGATTGTCGAATTCTTCCAAATGCACTAACGTTATGGCCCTTTGTCAACTTCAGTAAGATGAAGAGGGTTAGTTAACTTAAATGTGTTAAAGTAATGATTTGAAGCAACTCAATATTGATTGTTAAATGTGTATATACAAGAAAATCGACTTTATACCTGAACATTAGATTGTCGAATTCTTCCAAATGCACTGCCGTTATGGCTGTATCTCAACCTCAGTAAGATGAAGAAGGTTAATTAACTTAAATATGTTAAAGCAATGATTTAAGGCAACTCAATATCGATTGTTAACTGTGTATATACAAGAAAACACCTTTATACCTGAATATGAACACCTTTATACCTGAATATGAGATTGTCGAATTCTTCCAAATGCACTGCCGTTATGGCTTTATGTCAACTATAGTAAGACGAAGAAAGTTAATTAACTTATATATGTATATTAAAGTAATGATTTGAAGCAACTCAATATCGACTGCTAAATGTGTATACACAAGAAAATCGACTTTATAACTGAATATAAGATTGTCGAATTCTTCCAAATGCACTAACGTTATGGCTTTATGTCAACTTCAGTAAAATGAAGAAGGTTAATTAACTTATATGTGTTAAAGTAATGATTTGAAGCAACTCAATATTGATTGTTAAATGTGTATATACAAGAAAATCGACTTTATATCTGAATATAAGATTGTCGAATTCTTCCAAATGCGCTGTCGTTATGGCCTTATGTACACTTCAGTAAAATGAAGAAGGTCTATTAACTTTTATATGTTAAAGTAAGGATTTGAAGCAACTCAATATCGACTGCTAAATGTGTATATAGTACAAGAAAATCGACTTTATATCTGAATATAAGAGTGTCGAATTCTTCCAAATGCACTAACGTTATGGCCTTTTGTCAACTTCAGTAAGATGAAGAAGATAAATTTACTTAAATATGTTAAACTAATGATTTGAAGCAACTCAATATCGATTGCTATATGTGTATATACAAGAAAATCGTCTTTATACCTGAATATAAGATTGTGGAATTCTTCCAAATGCACTGCCGTTATAGCTTTATGTCAACTTCAGAAAGATGAAGAATGTTAATTAACTTAAATATGTTAAACTAATGTTTTGAAGCAACTCAATATCGATTGTTAAATGTGTATATACAAGAAAATCGACTATATACCTGAATATAAGATTGTCGAATTCTTCCAAATGCGCTGCCGTTATGGCTTTATGTCCACTTCAGTAAGATGAAGAAGATTAATTAACTTAAATATGTTAAATTAATGATTTAAGGCAACTCAATATCGACTGTTTAATGTGTATACACAAGAAAATCGTCTTTATAACTGAATATGAGATTTTCGAATTCTTCCAAATGCGCTGTCGTTATGACCCTATGTCAACTTCAGTAAAATGAAGAAGGTTAATTGACTTATATATGTTAAAGTAATGATTTGAAGCAACTCAATATCGATTGTTAAATGTGTATATACAAGAAAATTGACTTTATACCTGAATATAAGATTGTCGAATTCTTCCAAATGCACTAACGTTATGGCCTTTTGTCAACTTCAGAAGATGAAGAAGGTTAATTAACTTAAATATGTGAAATGAATGATTTGAAGCAATTCAATATCGATTGCTAAATGTGCATATAGAAGAAAATCGACTTCATACCTGAATATAAGAATGTCGAATTCTTCCAAATGCACTGCCGTTATGGCTTTATGTCAACTTCAGAAAGATGAAGAAGCATAATTAACTTAAGTATGTTAAACTAATGATTTAAGGCAATTCAATATCGACTGCTAAGTGTGTATATTCAAGAAAATCGACTTTATATCTGAATATAAGATTGTCGAATTCTTCCAAATGCACTGCCGTTATGGCTTTATGTCAACTTCAGTAAGATGAAGAAAGTTAATTAACTTAAATATGTTAAATTAATGATTTAAAGCAACTCAATATCGACTGATAAATGTGTATATACAAGAAAATGGAACTTACACCTAAATATGAGAAGGTGGAATTCTTCCAAATGCACTGCCGTTATGGCTTTATATCCACTTCAGGAAGATGAAGAATGTTAATTGACTTAAATAAGTAAAGTAATGATTTAAAGCCACTCAATATCGACTGCTTAATGTGTATATACAAGAAAATCGACTATATACCTGGATATAAGATTGTCGGATTCTTCCAAATGCGCTGTCGTTATGGCTTTATGTCAACTTCAGTGAGATGAAGAAGATAAATTAACTTAAATATGTCAAATTAATGATTTAAGGCAATTCAATATCGACTGATAAATGTGTAAGTACAAGAAAATCGACTTTATACATACCTAAATATAAGATTGTGGAAGTCTTCCAAATGCATTGCCGTTATGTCGTTATGGCTTTATGTCAACTTTTGGTGTGGTGAAGAAAGTTAATTAACCGTAAATAAGTTAAATCAATGCTGTTGACGCAACGTTAATATCGACTGCTATGTGTATATACAAGAAAATTTTTGACTTTATAAAATGGAATAACTGATTGTCGAATTTTGCAAATGGCGCTAATGCCACACAGCTCGCGATTCTATGGCCATTTTGAGGTCAACTTCAGTAAGATGAAGAAGGTTAATTAACTTACATATGTTAAAGATATGCGATTTAAGCAATTCAACTATTTTTTGTGGGGCTACGTCAATGTCTAAAGTCACAGAAATAAGCCACTCTATTCCACTGAATATAAGATTTCGAAGAAATTCTTTCCAAATGCACTAAAAAGTTGCCCAAAATTGGACTTTCCGAATGTCAACTTCAGTAAGCATGAAGCGGTCAACATTTAAATGAAATATGTTAAAAATGATTTAAAGAACTCAATATCGATTGTTAAAGAACCGATATATCGGGTGAATTTTAAGCGTTTTTTTTTTTAAAAAAAACGCATAAAATTTGCAAGAAAATCATTTTTTACCTGAATATAAGATTGTCAAAACGTTAGATTGGTTATTGCATTATGTCAACTTCAGTAAGGCGAAGATTAATTACCATTTAAATAATGATTTGAAGCAATTGCGATCTTAGGTGGTATATACAAGAAAGTCCAATTTTATGGGCTGAATAAAGATTTTCGAATTCTTCGAAATGCCTAACGTTATGGCCTTTTGTCAAGTTCTGTAAGATGAAGAGGGTTATTTAACTTAAATATGTTAAAGTAATGATTTGAAGCAACTCAATATCGATTGCTGGTTATATCAAGAAAATCTCGACTTCATATCCCAAAAAAATAGTCTAAAGGCTTAAATCGCATGTCGTTATGGTGGCCAACTTACGGGTCCAGTAAAATGAAGAAGGTCAATTAACTTATATATATTATAAAGTAATGATTTTAAGCAACTCAGTGTCAGTTCTTCCATTTTTGGAAACAAAAAATCGACTTTATACTTGAATATAAGATTGTCGAATTATCCCAAATGTACTGCCTTTATCGCTTTATGTCAACTTCAGTAAGATGAAGAGGTTAATTAAATTAAATATGTTGAACTAGTCATTTGCAGTAAATCAATATTGATTGCTAAATGTGTGTTTACAAGAAAATCGACTTTATAATTGAACATAAGATTGTCGAATTCTTCCAAATGCACTGCCGTTATGGCTTTATGTCAACTGCAGTAAAATGAAGAACGTTAATTAACTTAAATATTTGATGCTAATGATTTGAGCAACTCAATATCGATTGCTAAATGTTGTCGAATTCTTCTTCCAAATGCACTGACGTTATGGCCTTATGTCAACTTCAGTAAGATGAAGAGGGTTAGTTAACTTAAATATGTTAAAGTAATGACTTAGAGCAACTCAATATCGACTGCTAAATGTGTATATACAAGAAAATCGAATTTTTGCCTGAATATAAGATTGTCGAAATCTTCCAAATGCACTGCCGTTATGGCTTTATGTCAACTTCAGAAAGATGAAGAAGGTTAATTTACTTAAATATGTTAAATTAATGATTTGAAAGCAACTCAATATCGACTGCTAAATGTGTGTATACAAGAAAATCGACTATATACCTGAATATAAGATTGTCGAATTCTTCCAAATGCGCTGTCGTTATGGCTTTATGTCAACTTCAGTGAGATGAAGAAGATAAATTAACTTAAATATGTTAAATTAATGATTTAAGGCAATTCAATATCGACTGATAAATGTGTAAGTACAAGAAAATCGACTTTATACCTAAATATAAGATTGTCGAATTCTTCCAAATGCACTGCCGTTATGGCTTTATGTCAACTTCAGAAAGATGAAGAAAGTTAATTAACCTAAATATGTTAAATCAATGATTTAAAGCTACTCAATATCGACTGCTTAATGTGTATATACAAGAAAATCGACTTTATACCTGAATATAAGATTGTCGGATTCTTCCAAACGCACTGCCGTTATTGCTTTAGGTCAACTTCAGTAAGATGAAGAAAGTTAATTACCTTACATATGTTAAAGTAATGATTTGAAAGCAATTCAGTATCGATTGCTAAATGTGTATATACAAGAAAATCGACTCTATACCTGAATATAAGATTGTCGAATTCTTCCAAATGCACTAACGTTATGGCCTTTTGTCAACTTCAGTAAGATGAAGAGGGTTAATTAACTTAAATGTGTTAAAGTAATGATTTGAAGCAACTCAATATCGATTGTTAAATGTGTATATACAAGAAAATCGACTTTATATCTGAATTTAAGATTGTCGAATTCTTCCAAATTCGCTGTCGTTATGGCCTTATGCCAACTTCAGTAAAATGAAGAAGGTTAATTAACTTATATATGTTAAAGTAATGATTTGAAGCAACTCAATATCGATTGCTAAATGTGTATATACAAGAAAATCGACTTTATATCTGAATATAAGAGTGTCGAATTCTTCCAAATGCACTAACGTTATGGCCTTTTGTCAACTTCAGTAAGATGAAGAGGGTTAATTAACTTAAATATGTTAAAGTAATGATTTGAAGCAACTCAATATCGATTGTAAAATGTGTATATACAAGAAAATCGACTTTATATCTGAATATAAGATTGTCGAATTCTTCCAAATGCACTGCCGTTATGGCTTTATGTACACTTCAGTAAGATGGCGAAAGTTAATTACTTTAGATATGTTAAAGTAATGATTTGAAGCAACTCATATCGATTGCTAAATGTGTATATACAAGAAAATCGACTTTATACCTGAATATAAGATTGTCGAATTCTTCCAAATGCACTAACGTTATGGCCTTTTGTCAACTTCAGTAAGATGAAGAGGGTTAATTAACTTATATATGTTAAAGTAATGATTTGAAGCAACTCAATATCGATTGTTAAATGTGTATATACAAGAAAATCGACTTTATACCTGAATATAAGATTGTCGAATTCTTCCAAATACACTGCCGTTATAGCTTTATGTCAACTTCAGTAAGATGAAGAATGTTAATTAACTTAAAGATGTTAAATTAATGATTTGAAACAACTCAATACCGACTGCTAAATGTGTATATACAAGAAAATCGACTTTATATCTGAATATAAGATTGTCGAATTCTTGCAAACGCACTGCCGTTATTGCTTTAGGTCAACTTCAGTAAGATGAAGAAAGTTAATTACCTTACATATGTTAAAGTAATGATTTGAAGCAATTCAATATCGATTGCTAAATGTGTATATACAAGAAAATCGACTTTATACCTGAATATAAGATTGTCGAATTCTTCCAAATGCACTAACGTTATGGCCTTTTGTCAACTTCAGTAAGATGAAGAGGGTTAATTAACTTAAATATGTTAAAGTAATGATTTGAAGCAACTCAATATCGATTGTTAAATGTGTATATACAAGAAAATCGACTTTATATCTGAATATAAGATTGTCGAATTCTTCCAAATGCGCTGTCGTTATGGCCTTATGTACACTTCAGTAAAATGAAGAAGGTTAATTAACTTATATATGTTAAAGTAAGGATTTGAAGCAACTCAATATCGATTGCTTAATTTGTATGTACAAGAAAATCGACTTTATATCTGAATAAAAAATTGCCGAATTCTTCCAAATGCACTAACGTTATGGCCTTTTGTCAACTTCAGTAAGATGAAGAGGGTTAATTAACTTAAATATGTTAAAGTAATGATTTGAAGCAACTCAATATCGATTGTTAAATGTGTATATACAAGAAAATCGACTTTATATCTGAATATAAGATTGTCGAATTCTTCCAAATGCACTGCCGTTATGGCTTTATGTCAACTTCAGTAAGATGAAGAAGGTTAATTAACTTAAATATGATAAAGTAATGATTTGAAGCAACTCAATATCGATTGCTAAATGTGTATATACAAGAAAATCGACTTTATACCTGAATATAAGATTGTCGAATTCTTCCAAATGCACTGCCGTTATGGCTTTATGTCAACTTCAGTAAGATGAAGGGTTAATTAACTTAAATATGTTAAAGTAATGATTTGAAGCAACTCAATATCGATTGTTAAATGTGTATATACAAGAAAATCGACTTTATATCTAAATATAAGATTGTCGAATTTTTCCAAATGCGCTGTAGTTATGGCCTTATGTACACTTCAGTAAAATGAAGAAAGTTAATTAACTTATATATGTTAAAGTAATGATTTGAAGCAACTCAATATCGATTGTTAAATGTGTATATACAAGAAAATTGACTTTATATCTGAATATAAGATTGTGGAATTCTTCCAAATGCACTGACGTTATGGCTTTATGTCCACTTCAGTAAGATGAAGAAGGTAAATTAACTTAAATATGTTAAAGTAATGATTTAAGCAACTCAATATCGATTGCTAAATGTGTATATACAAGAAAATCGACTTTATACTTTAATATAAGATTGTGGAATTCTTCCAATTGCACTGCCGTTATGGCCTTATGTCAACTTCAGTAAAATGAAGAAAGTTAATTAACTTATATATGTTAAAGTAATGATTTGAAGCAACTCAATATCGATTGCTAAATGTGTATGTACAAGAAAATCGACTTTATACCTGAATATAAGATTGTGGAATTCTTCCAAATGCACTGACGTTATGGCTTTATGTCAACTTCAGTAAGATGAAGAGGGTTAATTAACTTAAATATGTTAAAGTAATGATTTAAAGCAACTCAATATCGACTGCTAAATGTGTATATACAAGAAAATCGACTTTATACCTGAATATAAGATTGTCGAATTCTTCCAAATGCACTGCCGTTATGGCTTTATGTCAACTTCAGTAAGATGAAGAATGTTAATTAACTTAAATATGTTAAATTAATGATTTAAAGCAACTCAATATCGACTGCTAAATGTGTATATACAAGAAAATCGACTTTATACCTGAATATAAGATTGTCGAATTCTTCCAAATGCGCTGTCGTTATGGCTTTATGTCAACTTCAGTGAGATGAAGAAGGTTAATTAACTTAAATATGTTAAATTAATGATTTAAAGCACTTCAATATCGACTGCTAAATGTGTATAAACAAGAAAATCGAGTTTATACCTGAATATAAGTATGTCGAATTCTTCCAAATGCGCTGTCGTTATGGCTTTATGTCAACTTCAGTAAGATGAAGAAAGTAATTAACTTTAATATGTTAAATCAATGATTTAAAGCTACTCAATATCGACTGCTTAATGTGTATATACAAGAAAATCGACTTTATATCTGAATATAAGATTGTCGAATTCTTCCAAATGCACTGCCGTTATGGCTTTAGGTCAACTTCAGTAAGATGAAGAAGGTTAATTAACTTAAATATGTGAAATTAATGATTTGAAGCAATTCAATATCGATTGCTAAATGTGTATATACAAGAAAATCGACTTTATACCTGAATATAAGATTGTCGAATTCTTCCAAATGCACTAACGTTATGGCCTTTTGTCAACTTCAGTAAGATGAAGAGGGTTAATTAACTTAAATGTGTTAAAGTAATGATTTGAAGCAACTCAATATCGATTGTTAAATGTGTATATACAAGAAAATCGACTTTATATCTGAATTTAAGATTGTCGAATTCTTCCAAATGCGCTGTCGTTATGGCCTTATGTACACTGCAGTAAAATGAAGAAGGTCTATTAACTTATATATGTTAAAGTAAGGATTTGAAGCAACTCAATATCGACTGCTAAATGTGTATATAGTACAAGAAAGTCAACTTTATATCTGAATATAAGAGTGTCGAATTCTTCCAAATGCACTAACGTTATGGCCTTTTGTCAATTTCAGTAAGATGAAGAGGGTTAATTAACTTAAATATGTTAAAGTAATGATTTGAAGCAACTCAGTATCGATTGTAAAATGTGTATATACAAGAAAATCGACTTTATATCTGAATATAAGATTGTCGAATTCTTCCAGATGCACTGCCGTTATGGCTTTATGTACACTTCAGTAAGATGAAGAAAGTTAATTACCTTAAATATGATAAAGTAATGATTTGAAGCAATTCAGTATCGATTGCTAAATGCGTATATACAAGAAAATCGACTTTATACCTGAATATAAGATTGTCGAATTCTTCCAAATGCACTAACGTTATGGCCTTTTGTCAACTTCAGTAAGATGAAGAGGGTTAATTAACTTAAATATGTTAAAGTAATGATTTGAAGCAACTCAATATCGATTGTTAAATGTGTATATACAAGAAAATCGACTTTATACCTGAATATAAGATTGTCGAATTCTTCCAAATGCACTGCCGTTATGGCTTTATGTCAACTTCAGTAAGATGAAGAAAGTTAATTAACTTAAATATGTTAAAGTAATGATTTGAAGCAACTCAATATCGATTGCTAAATGTGTATATACAAGAAAATCGACTTTATACCTGAATATAAGATTGTCGAATTCTTCCAAATGCACTGCCGTTATGGCTTTATGTCAACTTCAGTAAGATGAAGAAGGTTAATTAACTTAAATATGTTAAAGTAATGATTTAAAGCAACTCAATATCGATTGTTAAATGTGTATATACAAGAAAATCGACTTTATATCTGAATATAAGATTGTCGAATTCTTCCAAATGCACTGCCGTTATGGCTTTATGTCAACTTCAGTAAGATGAAGAAAGTTAATTAACTTAAATATGTTAAACTAATGATTTGAAGCAATTCAATATCGATTGCTAAATGTGTATATACAATAAAATCGACTTTATATCTGAATATAAGATTGTCGAATTCTTCCAAATGCACTAACGTTATGGCCTTTTGTCAACTTCAGTAAGATGAAGAGGGTTAATTAACTTAAATATGTTAAAGTAATGATTTGAAGCAACTCAATATCGATTGTTAAATGTGTATATACAAGAAAATCGACTTTATATCTGAATATAAGATTGTCGAATTCTTCCAAATGCACTGTCGTTATGGCCTTATGTCAACTTCAGTAAAATGAAGAAGGTTAATTAACTTATATATGTTAAAGTAAGGATTTGAAGCAACTCAATATCGATTGCTAAATGTGTATGTACAAGAAAATCGACTTTATATCTGAATATAAGATTGTCGAATTCTTCCAAATGCACTGTCGTTATGGCATTATGTCAACTTCAGTAAAATGAAGAAGGCTAATTAACTTAAATATGTTAAAGTAATGATTTGAAGTAACTCAATATCGATTGTTAAATGTGTATATACAAGAAAATCGACTTTATATCTGAATATAATATATTGTCGAATTCTTCCAAAAGCACTGCCGTTATGGCTTTATAACTACTTCAGTAAGATGAAGAAGTTAATTAACTTAAATAAGTGAAGGAAGTGATTTAAAGAAACTCAATATCGATTGCTTAATATGTATATACAAGAATATCGACTTTGTTCCTAAATATAAGAAGGTCGAATTCTTCCAGATGCACTGCCGTTATGGCTTTATGTCAACTTCAGCAAGATGAAGAAGGTTAATTAACTTAAATATGTTAAAGGAATGATTTAAGGCAACTCAATATCGATTGTTAATTGTGTATATACAAGAAAATACTTTATACCTGAATATGAAGATTGTCGAATTCTTCCAAATGCACTGCCGTTATGGCTTTATGTCAACTTACGTAAGATGAAGAAAGTTAATTAACTTATATATGTTAAAGTAATGATTTGAAGCAACTCAATATCGATTGCTAAATGTGAATATACAAGAAAATCGACTTTATACCATAATATAGGATTGTGTAATTCTTCCAAATGCACTGATGTTATAGCTTTATGTCCACTTCAGGAAGATGAAGAATGTTAATTAACTTAAATATGTTAAATTAATGATTTAAAGCAACTCAATATCGACTGCTAAATGTGTATATACAAGAAAATCGACTTTATACCTGAATATAAGATTGTCGAATTCTTCCAAATGCACTGCGTTATGGCTTTTGTCAACTTCAGTAAGATGAAGAGGGTTAATTAACTTAAATATGTTAAAGTAATGATTTGAAGCAACTCAATATCGATTGTTAAATGTGTATATACAAGAAAATCGACTTTATATCTGAATATAAGATTGTCGAATTCTTCCAAATGCACTGCCGTTATGGCCTTATGTCAACTTCAGTAAGATGAAGAAGGTTAATTAACTTAATTATGTTAAAGTAATGATTTAAAGCAATTCAATATCGATTGTTAGATATGTATATACAAGAAAATCGACTTTATATCTGAATATAAGATTGTCGAATTCTTCCAAATGCACTGGTTATGGCCTTATGTCAACTTCAGTAAGATGAAGAGGGGTAATTAACTTAAATAAGTGAATTAAATAATTTTAAGCAACTCAATATCGATTGCTAAATGTGTATATACAAGAAAATCGACTTTATACCTGAATATAAGATTGTCGAATTCTTCCAAATGCACTGCCGTTATGGCTTTATGTCAACTTCAGTAAGATGAAGAAGGTAAATTAACTTAAATATGTTAAATTAATGATTTAAAGCAACTCAATATCGACTGCTAAATGTGTATATACAAGAAAATCGACTTTATACCTGAATATAAGATTGTCGAGTTCTTCCAAATGCACTGCGTTATGGCTTTATGTCAACTTCGGTAAGATGAAGAAGGTTAATTAACTTAAATAAGTGAAACTAATGATTTTAAGCAACTCAATATCGATTGCTAAATGTGTACACAAGAACATCGACTTTATAACTGAATATAGGATTTCGAATTCTTTCAAATAAAGTGCCGTCATGGCTTTATGTCAACTTCAGTAAAATGAAGAAGGCTACTTAACTTAAATATTTGATGTTAATGATTTGAAGCAACTCAATATCGACTGCTAAATGTGTATATACAAGAAAATCTACTTTATACCTGAATATAAGATTGTGGAATTCTTCCAAATGCACTGCCGTTATGGCTTTATGTCTCCTTCAGTAAGATGAAGGAGGTAAGTGAACTTAAATATGTTAAACTAATGATTCGACGCAACTCAATATCGATTGCTAAATGTGTATATACAAGAAAATCGACTTTATATACTGAATATAAGATTGTCGAATTCTTCCAAATGCACTGCCGTTATGGCTTTATGTCAACTTCAGTAAGATGAAGAAAAGGTTAATTAACTTAAATATGTTAAACTAATGATTTGAAGCAACTCAATATCGATTGTTAAATGTGTATATACAAGAAAATCGACTTTATACCTGAATATAAGATTGTCGAATTCTTCCAAATGCACTGCCGTTATGGCTTTATGTCAACTTCAGTAAGATGAAGAAAGGTTAATTAACTTAAATATGTTAAATTAATGATTTGAAGCAACTCAATATCGATTGCTAAGTCTGCATATACAAGAAAATCGACTTTTTACCTGAATATAAGATTGTCGAATTCTTCCAAGTGCACTGCCAATATGGTTTTTTGTCAACTTCAGTAAGATGAAGAAAGTTAAAAAACTTAAATATGTTAAATTAATGATTTGAAGCAACTCAATATCGATTGTTAAATGTGTATATACAAGAAAATCGACTTTATACCTGAATATAAGATTGTCGAATTCTTCCAAATGCACTGCCGTTATGGCTTTATGTCAACTTCAGTAAGATGAAGAAGGTTAATTAACTTAAATATGTTAAAGTAATGATTTGAAGCAACTCAATATCGATTGTTAAATGTGTATATACAAGAAAATTGACTTTATACCTTAAAATGGGATTGTGGAATTCTTCCAAATTCACTGTCGTTATGGCTTTATGTCCACTTCAGTAAGATTAAGAAGGTTAATTAACTTATATATGTTAAAGTAATGATTTGAAGTAACTCAATATCGATTGCTAAATGTGTATATACAGGAAAATCGACTTTATATCTGAATATAAGATTGTCGAATTCTTCCAAATGCACTGCCGTTATGGCTTTATGCCAACTTCAGTAAGATAAAGAAGGTTAATTAACTTAAATATGTTAAAGTAATGATTTAAAGCAACTCAATATCGATTGCTAAATGTGTATATACAAGAAAATCGACTTTATACCTGAATATAAGATTGTCGAATTCTTCCAAATGCACTGCCGTTATGGCTTTATGTCAACTTCAGTAAGATGAAGAAGGTTAATTAACTTAAATATGTTAAATTAATGATTTAAAGCAACTCAATATCGACTGCTAAATGTGTATATACAAGAAAATCGACTTTATACCTGAATATAAGATTGTCGAATTCTTCCAAATGCACTGCCGTTATGGCTTTTTGTCAACTTCAGTAAGATGAAGAAGGTTAATTAACTTAAATATGTTAAATTAATGATTTGAAAAGCAACTCAATATCGACTGCTAAATGTGTATATACAAGAAAATCGACTTTATACCTGAATATAAGATTGTCGAATTCTTCCAAATGCACTGCCGTTATGGCTTTATGTCAACTTCAGTAAGATGAAGAAGGTTAATTAACTTAAATATGTTAAAGTAATGATTTGAAGCAACTCAATATCGATTGCTAAATGTGTATATACACAGAAAATCGACTTTATACCTGAATATAAGATTGTCGAATTCTTCCAAATGCACTGCCGTTATGGCTTTATGTCAACTTCAGTAAGATGAAGAAGGTTAATTAACTTAAATATGTTAAATAAGTGATTTAAGGCTATTCGATATCGACCGCTAAATGTATACATATATATAAGAAAATCGACTTTATACGTGAATATAGAATTGTCGAATTCTTCCAAATGCACTGCCGTTATGGCTTATGTCAACTTCAGTAAGATGAAGAAAGTTAATTAACATAAATATGTTAAATTAATGATTTTAAGCAACTCAATGTCGATTGCTTAATGTGTATATACATGAAAATCGACTTTATACCTTAATATAAGATTCTGGAATTCTTCCAAATGCACTGTCGTTATGGCCTTATGTCAACTTCAGTAAGATGAAGAAGGTTAATTAACTTAAATATGTTAAATTAATGATTTAAAGCAACTCAATATCGACTGCTTAATGTGTATATACAAGAAAATCGACTTTATATCTGAATATAAGATTGTCGAATTCTTCCAAATGCACTGCCGTTATGGCTTTACGTCAACTTCAGTAAGATGAAGAAAGTAAATTAACTTAAATATGTTAAATTAATGATTTAAAGCAACTCAATATCGACTTCTTAATGTGTATATACAAGAAAATCGACTTTATACCTGAACATAAGTTTGCGAATTCTTCCAAATGCACTGTCGTTATGGCTTTATGTCAACTTCAGTAAGATGAAGAAGGTAAATTAACTTAAAGTTGTTAAATAAATGATTTAAAGCAACTCAATATCGATTGCTAAATGTGTATATACAAGAAAATCGACTTTATACCTAATATAAGATTGTGAATTCTTCCAAATGCACTGTCGTTATGGCTTTATGTCAACTTCAGTAAGATGAAGAAGGTTAATTAACTTAAATATGTTAAATAATGATTTAAAGCAACTCAATATCGACTGCTAAATGTGTATATACAAGAAAATCGACTTTATACCTGAATATAAGATTGTCGAATTCTTCCAAATGCACTGCCGTTATGGCTTTATGTCAACTTCAGTAAGATGAAGAAGATTAATTAACATCAATATGTTAAATTAATGATTTAAAGCAATTCAATATCGACTGATAAATGTGTATATACAAGAAAATCGATTATATACCTGAATATAAGATTGTCGAATTCTTCCAAATGCACTGCCGTTATGGCTTTATGTCAACTTCAGTAAGATGAAGAAGGTTAATTAACTTAAATATGTTAAATTAATGATTTGAAGCAACTCAATATCGACTGCTAAATGTGTATATACAAGAAAATCGACTTTATACCTAAACATAAGAATGTCGAATTCTTCCAAATGCTTTGCCGTTATGGCTTTATGTCAACTTCAGTAAGATGAAGAAGGTCAATTAACTTAAATATGTTAAAGTAATGATTTGAAACAACTCAATATCGACTGATAAATGTGTATATACAAGAAAATCGACTTTATACCTGAATATAAGATTGTCGAATTCTTCCAAATGCGCTGCCGTTATGGCTTTATGTCAACTTCAGTTAGATGAAGAAGGTTAATTAACTTAAATATGTTAAACTAATGATTTAAAGCAACTCAATATCGACTGCTAAATGTGTATATACAAGAAAATCGACTATATACCTGAATATAAGATTGTCGGATTCTTCCAAATGCGCTGTCGTTATGGCTTTATGTCAATTTTAGTGAGATGAAGAAGATAAATTAACTTAAATATGTTAAATTAATGATTTAAGGCAATTCAATATCGACTGATAAATGTGTATATACAAGAAAATCGACTTTATACCTGAATATAAGATTGTCGAATTCTTCCAAATGCACTGCCGTTATGGCTTTATGTCAACTTCAGTAAGGTGAAGAAGGTTAATTAACTTAAATATGTTAAATTAATGATTTAAAGCAACTCAATATCGACTGCTAAATGTGTATATACAAGAAAATCGACTTTATACCTGAATATAAGATTGTCGAATTCTTCCAGATGCACTGCCGTTATGGCTTTATGTACACTTCAGTAAGATGAAGAAAGTTAATTACCTTAAATATGTTAAAGTAATGATTTGAAGCAATTCAGTATCGATTGCTAAATGTGTATATACAAGAAAATCGACTTTATACCTGAATATAAGATTGTCGAATTTTTCTTAATGCACTAACGTTATGGCCTTTTGTCAACTTCAGTAAGATGAAGAGGGTTAATTAACTTAAATATGTTAAAGTAATGATTTGAAGCAACTCAATATCGATTGTTAAATGTGTATATACAAGAAAATCGACTTTATACCTGAATATAAGATTGTCGAATTCTTCCAAATACACTGCCGTTATGGCTTTATGTCAACTCCGATAAGATGAAGAAGGTTAGTTAACTTAAATATGTTAAATTAATGAATTAAAGCAACTCAGTATCGACTGCTTAATGTGCATATACAAGAAAATCGACTTTATATCTGAATATAAGATTGTCGAATTCTTCCAGATGCACTGCCGTTATGGCTTTATGTCAACTTCAGCAAGATGAAGAAGGTTAATTAACTTAAATATGTTAAAGGAATGATTTAAGGCAACTCAATATCGATTGTTAATTGTGTATATACAAGAAAATACCTTTATGTCTGAATATGAAATTGTCGAATTCTTCCAAATGCACTGCCGTTATGGCTTTATGTCAACTACAGTAAGATGAAGAAGGTTAATTAACTTATATATATTAAAGTAATGATTTGAAGCAACTCAATATCGATTGCTAAATGTGTGTGTACAAGAAAATCGACTTTATACCTGAATATAAGATTGTCGGATTCTTCCAAATGCACTGTCGTTATAGCTTTATGTCAACTTCAGTAAGATGAAGAAGGTTAATTAACTTAAATATGTTAAACTAATGATTTAAAGCAACTCAATATCGACTGCTAAATGTGTATATACAAGAAAATCGACTTTATACCTGAATATAAGATTGTCGGATTCTTCCAAATGCACTGTCGTTATGGCTTTATGTCAACTTTAGTGAGATGAAGAACATAAATTAACTTAAATATGTTAAATTAATGATTTAAGGCAATTCAATATCGACTGATAAATGTGTAAGTACAAGAAAATCGACTTTATACCTGAATATAAGATTGTCGAATTCTTCCAAATGCACTGCCGTTATGGCTTTATGTCAACTTCTGTAAGATGAAAAATGCTAATTAACTTCAATGAGTGAAGTAAATGATTTGAGGCAACTCAATATCGACTTCTAGATAAGTGTATATAAGAAAATCGAATTCATGCCTAAACATATGACTGTCGAGTTCTTCCAAATGCACTGCCGTTATGGCTTATGTCAACTTCAGTAAGATGAAGAAGGTTAATTAACTTAAATATGTTAAATTAATGATTTAAAGCAACTCAATATCGACTGCTAAATGTGTATATACAAGAAAATCGACTTTATATCTGAATATAAGATTGTCGAATTCTTCCAAATGCACTGCCGTTATGGCTTATGTCAACTTCAGTAAGATGAAGAAGGTTAATTAACTTAAATATGTTAAATTAATGATTTAAAGGCAACTCAATATCGACAGCTAATGTGTATATATAAGAAAATCGAATTTATGCCTAAACATATGACTGTCGAGTTCTTCCAAATGCGCTGCCGTTATGGCTTTATGTCAACTTCAGGAAGGTGAAGAAAGTTAATTAACCTAAATATGTTAAATCAATGATTTAAAGCAACTCAATATCGATTGCTAAATGTGTATATACAAGAAAATCGACTTTTTACCTGAATATAAGATTATCGAATTCTTCCAAATGCGCTGCCGTTATGGCTTTATGTCAACTTCAGTAAGGTGAAGAAGGTTAATTAACTTAAATATGTTAAATCAATGATTTAAAGCAACTCAATATCGACTGCTAAATGTGTATATACAAGAAAATCGACTTTATACCTGAATATAAGATTGTCGAATTCTTCCAAATGCACTGCCGTTATGGCTTTATGTCAACTTCAGTAAGATGAAGAAGGTTAATTAACCTAAATTTGTGCAGCTTATGATTTAAGGCAACTCAATATCGACTGTTAAATGTGTATATTCAAGAAAATCGATTCTATACCTGAATATAAGATTGTCGAATTCTTCCAAATGCACTGTCGTTATGGCTTTATGTCAACTTCAGTGAGATGAAGAAGGTTAATTAACTTAAATATGTTAAAGTAATGATTTGAAGAAACTCAATAACGATTGATAAATGTGTATATACAAGAAAATCGACTTTATACCTGAATATAAGATTGTCGAATTCTTCCAAATGCACTGCCGGTATGGCTTTATGTCAACTTCAGTAAGATGAAGAAAGTTAATTAACTTAAATATATTAAATTAATGATTTAAGCAACTCAATATCGACTGCTAAATGTGTATATACAAGAAAATCGACTTTATACCTGAATATAAGATTGTCGAATTCTTCCAAATGCACTGCCGTTATGGCTTTTGTCATGTCAAGAAAGTTAATTACTTCAAAGTAATGATGAAGAAAATATCGTTAATTATACTTAAATATGTTAAAAATACACTGTTAATAATTTGAAGAAATTCAAATATCGATTGTTAAAGAATGTGTATATACAAGAAAATTGACTTTATACCTGAATATAAGATTGTCGAATTCTTCCAAGTGCACTGCCGTTATGGCCTTATATCCACTTCAGTAAAATGAAGAGGGTTAATTAACTTATATATGTTAAAGTATTGATTTGAAGCAACTCAATATCGATTGCTAAATGTTGTCGAATTCTTCCAAATGCACTAACGTTATGGCCTTTTGTCAACTTCAGTAAGATAAAGAGGGTTAATTAACTTAAATATGTTAAAGTAATGATTTGAAGCAACTCAATATCGATTGTTAAATGTGTATATACAAGAAAATCAACTTTATATCTGAATATAAGATTGTCGAATTCTTCCAAATGCACTAACGTTATGGCCTTTTGTCAACTATAGTAAGACGAAGAAAGTTAACTAACTTAAATATGTTAAAGTAATGATTTGAAGCAACTCAATATCGATTGTTAAATGTGTATATACCAGAAAATCGACTTTATATCTAAATATAAGATTGTCGAATTCTTCCAAATGCACTGCCGTTATGGCTTTATGTCAACTTCAAGAAGATGAAGAAGGTTAATTAACTTAAATATGTTAAAGTAATGATTTGAAGAAACTCAATATCGATTGTTAAATGTGTATATACAAGAAAATCGACTTTATACCTGAATATAAGATTGTCGAATTCTTCCAAATGCACTGCCGTTATGACTTTATGTACACTTCAGAAAGATGAAGAAAGTTAATTACCTTAAATATGTTAAAGTAATGATTTGAAGCAACTCAATATCGATTGCTAAATGTGTATTTACAAGAAAATCGACTTTATACCTGAATATAAAATTCTTCCAAATGCACTGCCGTTATGGCTTTATGTCAACTTCAGCAAGATGAAGAAAGTTAATTAACTTAATTATGTTAAAGGAATGATTTAAGGCAACTCAATATCGATTGTTAATTGTGTATATACAAGAAAATACCTTTATACCTGAATATGAGATTGTCGAATTCTTCCAAATGCACTGCCGTTATGGCTTTATGTCAACTACAGTAAGATGAAGAAGGTTAATTAGCTTATATATATTAAAGTAATGATTTGAAGCAACTCAATATCGATTGCTAAATGTGTATATACAAGAAAATAGAATTTATACCTGAAATATAACATTGCCGATTTCTTCCAACTGCTTTGCCGGTTTGGCTTTATGTCAATGTCAACTTCAGTAAGATGTAGAAGGTTAATTAACTTAAATATGTTCGATTAATGATTTATGGCAATTCAATATCGACTGCTAAATGTATATATACAAGAAAAGCGAATTTATACGTGAATATAAGATTGTCGGATTCTTCCATATGCGCTGTCGTTATGGCTTTATGTCGACTTCAGTAAGATGAAGAAGGTAAATTAACTTAAAGATGTTAAATTAATGACTTAGAGCAACTCAATATCGACTGCTAAATGTGTATATATCAAGTGATTTTTTAAATCGATAACTTTTTTTTAAAAAAAAATTGCATAAAATTTGCAAAATCTCATCGGTTCTTTATTTGAAACGTTAGATTGGTTCATGACATTTACTTTTTGAAGATAATTTCATTTAAATGTTGACTGCGGCTGCGTCTTAGGTGGTCCATTCGGAAAATCCAATTTTGGGCAACTTTTTCGAGCATTTCGGCCGGAATAGCCCCAATTTCTTCGGAAATGTTGTCTTCCAAAGCTGGAATAGTTGCTGGCTTATTTCTGTAGACTTTAGACTTGACGTAGCCCCACAAAAAATAGTCTAAAGGCGTTAATCGTTAATCGCATGATCTTGGTGGCCAACTTACGGGTCCATTTCTTGAGATGAATTGTTCTCCGAAGTTTTCCCTCAAAATGGCCATAGAATCGCGAGCTGTGTGGCATGTAGCGCCATCTTGTTGAAACCACATGTCAACCAAGTTCAGTTCTTCCATTTTTGGCAACAAAAAGTTTGTTAGCATCGAACGATAGCGATCGCCATTCACCGTAACGTTGCGTCCAACAGCATCTTTGAAAAAAACCGGTCCAATGATTCCACCAGCGTACAAACCACACCAAACAGTGCATTTTTCGGGATGCATGGGCAGTTCGCCACTTTAAGATCATGCGATTTAACGCCTTTAGACTATTTTTCCAAATGCTACGTCAAGTCTAAAGTCTACAGAAATAAGCCAGCAACTATTCCAGCTTTGAAGACAACATTTCCGAAGAAATTCGGGCTATTCCGGCCGAAATGCTCGAAAAAGTTGCCCAAATTTGGACTTTCCGAATGGACCACCTAAGACGCAGCCGCGGTCAACATTTAAATGAAATTATCTTCAAAAAATGTAAATGTCATGAACCAATCTAACGTTTCAAATAAAGAACCGATGAGATTTTGCAAATTTTATGCGTTTTTTTTTTAAAAAAAGCTCTTAAAAAATCACCCGATACAAGAAAATCGATTATATACCTGAATATATGGTTGTCGGATTCTTTTAAATGCGCTGTCGTTATGGCTTTATGTCAACTTCAGTGAGAAGAAGAAGATAAATTAACTTAATTATGTTAAATTAATGATTTAAGGCAATTCAATATCGACTGATAAATGTGTATATACAAGAAAATCGACTTTATATCTGAATATAAGATTGTCGAATTCTTCCAAATGCACTGCCGTTATGGCTTTATGTCAACTTCAGTAAGATGAATAAGGTTAATTAACTTGAATATGTTAAATTAATGATTTGAGGCAACTCAATATCGACTGCTAAATGTGTGTATACAAGAAAATCGAATTTATGCCTAAATATAAGATTGTCGAATTCTTCCAAATGCGCTGCCGTTATGGCTTTATGTCAACTTTAGTGAGATGAAGAAGATAATTTAACTTAAATATGTTAAAGGAATGTTTTGAGGCAACTCAATATCGATTGTTAATTGTGTATATACAAGAAAATACCTTTATACCTGAATATGAATACCTTTATACCCGAATATGAGATTGTTGAATTCTTCCAAATGCGCTGTCGTTATGGCCTTATGTCCACTTCAGTAAAATGAAGAAGGTCTATTAACTTATATATGTTAATGTAAGGATTTGAAGCAACTCAATATCGACTGCTAAATGTGTATATAGTGCAAGAAAATCGACTTTATATCTGAATATAAGATTGTCGAATTCTTCCAAATGCACTAACGTTATTGTTCAAATATATTGAACAGGCTTATCTTCGCCAATGCCGAGGCAATACAATATATATGTACATAAATAAACCCATAAATATACATGCATATATATGCAGCACATATACATATGTACATACATACATGAGGCACGTATGCATTTAAATTTAATACGCATGTACTCAAATATGTTATATAAACATATTTACGAGGTTTGCTAAATTGATATACAAATGCACTTGTGCACTTGAAATACAGGCCAAACCATTCAATTAAATTGTGACCACACACGCACACATGTATGGCATTATGTCAAAACAACCCCATGAACATAAGGTAACATATATTTAATTAGATAAGATAGTTTTAAAATTTGATATAAGCAAAGAAAATACCAATAAAATGAGAATGAAAATTTCTCACTCGACGAAAGACTTTCATTTCCCCCACCAGAGGTAAAGGATAATAAATCTTTGCTGAGTTTAAACATTTTGGTCCTTCGAGCCGGATGAAGAGCTCGGCCAAATTTAAAAAAGCCCTGTTATTAATACAAATGCAGGCAAAATTAAATTGTAAGACGGGTGTATATTCCCGCATATTAGCAACATAAAATAAAGAGAATGAAATAATTCTCAGTTCAGTGAACGTCTTTTCATTTCCTCCCACCAGTGGTAAGGTTTGATAAAATCTTCATTGAGTTTTAAACAGTTATGGCCTTTTGTCAACTTCACTGAGATGAAGAGGGTTAAATAACATATATATGTTAAAGTAATGATTTGAAGCAACTCAATATCGATTGTTAAATGTGTATATACAAGAAAATCGATTATATACCTGAATATATGGTTGTCGGATTCTTTCAAATGCGCTGTCGTTATGGCTTTATGTCAACTTCAGTGAGATGAAGAAGATAAATTAACTTAATTATGTTAAATTAATGATATAAGGCAATTCAATATCGACTGATAAATGTGTATATACAAGAAAATCGACTTTAGAGCTGAATATAAGATTGTCGAATTCTTCCAAATGCACTGCCGTTATGGCTTTATGTCAACTTCAGTAAGATGAAGAAGCTTAATTAACTTAAATATGTTAAATTAATGATTTAAAGCAACTCAATATCGACTGCTTAATGTGTATATACAAGAAAATGGACTTTATCCCTGAATATAAGATTGTCGAATTCTTTCACATGCACTGCCGTTATGGCTTAATGTCAACTTCAGTAAGATGAAGAAGGTTAATTAACTTAAATGTGTTAAATTAATGATTTAAAGCAACTCAATATCGACTGCTAAATGTGTGTATACACGACTTTTTACCTGAATATAAGATTGCCGAATTCTTCCAAATGCACTGCCGTTATGGCTTTATGTCAACATCAGTAAGATGAAGAAGATAATTTAACTTAAATATGTTAAAGGAATGATTTAAGGCAAATCAATATCGATTGTTAATTGTGTACATACAAGAAAATACCTTTATACCTGAATATGAGATTGTTGAATTCTTCCAAATGCGCTGTCGTTATGGCTTTATGTCAACTTCAGTAAAATGAAGAAGGTTAATTAACTTAAATTTGATGTTAATGATTTTAAGCAACTCAATATCGACTGCTAAATGTGTATACACAAGAAAATATAAAGTCGACTTTATAACTGAATAAAAGATTGTCGAATTCTTCCAACTGCACTGCCGTTATGGCTTCATGTCAACTTCAGGTAGATGAAGAAGATAAATTAACTTAAATATGTTAAATTAATGATTAAATGCAATTCAATATCGACTGATAAATGTGTAAGTACAAAAAAATCGACCTGAATATAAGATTGTCGAATTCTTCCAAATGCACTGCCGTTATGGCTTTATGTCAACTTCAGTAAGATGAATAAGGTTTTTTAACTTAATTATGTTAAATTAATGATTTAAAGCAATTCAATATCGACTGATAAATGTGTATATACAAGAAAATCGACTTTATATCTGAATATAAGATTGTCGAATACTCTCAAATGCTCTGCCGTTATGACTTTATGTCAACTTCAGTAAGACGAAGAAGGTAAATTAACTTGAATATGTTAAATTAATGATTTAAGGCAACTCAATATCGACTGCTAGATGTGTGTATACAAGAAAATCGAATTTATGCCTAAACATATAACTGTCGAATTCTTCCAAATGCACTGCCGTTATGGCTTTATGTCAACTTTAGTGAGATGAAGAAGATAATTTAACTTAAATATGTTAAAGGAATGTTTTGAGGCAACTCAATATCGATTGCTAAAAGTGTATACACAAGAGAATCGACTTTATATCTGAATATAAGATTGTCGAATTCTTCCAAATGCGCTGTCGTTATGGCCTTATGTCCACTTCAGTAAAATGAAGAAGGTTAATTAACTTAAATATGTTAAAGTAATGATTTGAGCAACTCAATATCGATTGCTTAAAGTGTATATACAAGAAAATCGACTTTATACCTGAATATAAGATTGTCGAATTCTTCCAAATGCACTAACGTTATTGTTCAAATATATTGAACAGGCTTATCTTCAGTAAATGAAGAAGCAATACAATATATATGTACATAAATTTAAAGCAATAAATATCGATGCATATATATGTGTACATATACATATGAAAATACTTTACATGAATATAAGATTATGCATTTTCCAAATGTTATACGCATGTACTCAAGATATGATAGAAACATATTTACTTAGGTTAAAGGCAATTGATTACAAATGCACTTGTGCACTTGAAAACAAGAAAATCGACATACAATATAAATTGTCGAATTCCACACAAATGCACACATGTTATGGCATGGTATGTCAACTTGAAAATGAACCCCATTAACTGTAACATACATACACATACATATATTTAAAGCAACTCAGATAAGATAGTTAAAAATGTGTATATAAGCAAGAAAAATCGACTTTTACCTGAAATAAGAATGAAATACTTCCAAATGACTGGTTATGGCTTTCCCCCACCAGAAGATGAAGGATAATAAATCTTTGCTAGTTTAAACATTTTGATTTAAAGCAACTCGAATCTCAATATCGAGCCGGATGAAAATCGACTCGGCCAAATTTAAAAAATTCTTCCAAATGCGCTATTATGGATTTACAAATGCAGATGAAGAAGAAAGTTAAATTAACTTAAATATGTTAAATTCCCGATATTAGCAACATAAAATAAATAGAATGAAATAATTTCAGTTCATTTAAAGTGAATATCGTCTTTTCATTTCAAGAAAATGGACCAGTATAAGATTGTCGATAAAATCTTCCAAATGAGTTTTAAACAGTTATGGCCTTTTGTCAACTTCACTAAGATGAAGGGGGTTAAATAACTTAAATAAGTTAAAGTAATGATTTGAAGCAACTCAATATCGATTGTTAAATGTGTATATACAAGAAAAATCGACTTTATACCTGAATATAAGATTGTCGAATTCTTCCAAATGCACTGCCGTTATGGCTTTATGTCAACTTCAGTAAAATGAAGAAGGTTAATTAACTTATATATGTTAAAGTAATGATTTGAAGCAACTCAATATCGATTGCTAAATGTGTATATACAAGAAAATAGACTTTATGCCTGAATATAAGGTTGTCGAATTCTTCCAATGCACTGCCGTTATGGCTTTATGTCAACTTCAATAAGATGAAGAAGGTAAATTAACTTAAAAATGTTAAATTAATGACTTAAAGCACTTCAATATCGACTGCTAAATGTGTATATACAAGAAAATCGACTTTATACCTGAATATAAGATTGTCGAATTCTTCCAAATGCACTGCCGTTATGGCTTTATGTCAACTTCAGTAAGATGAAGAAGAATAATTAACTTAAATGTGTTAAATTAATGATTTAAAGCAACTCAATATCGATTGCTAAATGTGTATATACAAGAAAATCGACTTTATACCTGAATATAAGAATGTGAATTCTTCCAAATGCACTGTCGTTATGGCTTTATGTCAACTTCGATAAGATGAAGAAGGTTAATTAACTTAAATGTTTGATGTTAGTGATTTAAAGCAACTCAATATCGACTGCTAAATGTGTATATACAAGAAAATCGACTATATACCTGAATATAAGTTTGTCGAATTCTTCCAAATGCAATGTCGTTATGGCTTTATGTCAACTTCAGTGAGATGAAGAAGGTTAATTAACTTAAATATGTCAAATTAATGATTTAAGGCAATTCAATATCGACTGATAAATGTGTATATATACAAGAAAATCGACTTTATACCTGAATATAAGATTGTCGAATTCTTCCAAATGCACTGCCGTTATGGCTTTATGTCAACTTCAGTAAGATGAATAAGGTTTTTTAACTTAAATATGTTAAATTAATGATTTGAGGCAACTCAATATCGACTGCTAAATGTGTATATACAAGAAAATCGACTTTATGCCTGAATATAAGATTGTTGAATTCTTCCAAATGCACTGCCGTTATGGCCTTTTGTCAACTTCAGTAAGATGAAGAGGGTTAATTAACTGAAATATGTTAAAGTAATGATTTGAAGCAACTCAATATCGACTGCTAAGTGTATATATACAAGAAAATCGACTTTATACCTGCATATAAGATTGCCGAATTCTTCTAACTGCACTGCCGTTATGGCTTTATGTCGACTTCAGTAAGATGAAGAAGATAATTTAACTTAAATATGTTAAAGGAATGATTTAAGGCAACTCTATATCGATTGTTAATTGTGTATATACAAGAAAATACCT
This sequence comes from Bactrocera neohumeralis, assembly GCF_024586455.1. Lineage (NCBI taxonomy): Eukaryota > Metazoa > Arthropoda > Insecta > Diptera > Tephritidae > Bactrocera > Bactrocera neohumeralis. The sequence continues at coordinate 17,374 of NW_026089644.1, read as the reverse complement.
TTATACCTGAATATGAGATTGTTGAATTCTTCCAAATGCGCTGTCGTTATGGCCTTTTGTCCACTTCAGTAAAATGAAGAAGGTTAATTAACTTATATATGTTAAAGTAATGATTTTAAGCAACTCAATATCGACTGCTAAATGTGTATACACAAGAAAATCGACTTTATAACTGAATATAAAATTGTCGAATTCTTCCAACTGCACTGCCATTATGGCTTTATAACGACTTTAGTGAGATGAAGAAGATAAATTAACTTAAATATGTTAAATTAATGATTAAATGCAATTCAATATCGACTGATAAATGTGTAAGTACAAAAAAATCGACCTGAATATAAGATTGTCGAATTCTTCCAAATGCACTGCCGTTATGGCTTTATGTCAACTTCAGTAAGATGAATAAGGTTTTTTAAGTTAAATATGTTAAATTAATGATTTGAGGCATTTCAATATCGACTGCTAGATGTGTGTATACAAGAAAATCGACTTTATACCTGAATATAAGATTGTCGAATTCTTCCAAATGCAATGCCGTTATGGCTTAATGTCAACTTCAGTAAGATGAAGAAGGTTAATTAACTTAAATATGTTAAATTAATGATTTAAGGCAACCCAATATCGACTGCTTAATGTGTATATACAAGAAAATCGACTTTATATCTGCATATAGGAATGTCGAATTCTTTCAACTGTACTGGCGCTATGGCTTTATGTCAACTTCAGGAAGGTGAAGAAAGGTAATTAACTTAAAAAATGTTAAAGTAATGATTTGAAGCAATTAAGTATCGGTTGTTAAATGTGTATATACAAGAAAATCGACTTTATACCTGAATATAAGATTATCGAATTCTTCCAAATGCACTGCCGTTATGGCTTTATGTCAACTTCAGCAAGATGAAAAAGGTTAATTAACTTAAATATGTTAAAGGAATTATTTAAGGCAACTCAATATCGATTGCTAATTGTGTATATACAAGAAAATACCGATACCTGAATATGAACACCTTTATACCTGAATATGAGATTGTCGAATTCTTCCAAATGCACTGCCGTTATGGCTTTATGTCAACTTCTGTAAGGTGAATAAGGTTTTTTAACTTAAATATGTTAAACTAATGATTTGAGGCAACTCAATATCGACTTCTAGATAAGTGTATATAAGAAAATCGAATTTATGCCTAAACATATGACTGTCGAGTTCTTCCAAATGCACTGCCGTTATGGCTTTATGTCAACTACAGTAAGACGAAGAAGGTTAATTAACTTAAATATGTTAAAGTAATGATTTGGAGCAACTCAATATCGACTGCTAAATGTGTATACACAAGAAAATCGACTTTATAACTGAATAAAAGATTGTCGAATTCTTCCAACTGCACTGCCGTTATGGCTTTATGTCGACTTCAGTGAGATGAAGAAGATAATTTAACTTAAATATGTTAAAGGAATGATTTTAGGCAACTCAATATCGATTGTTAATTGTGTACATACAAGAAATTACCGTTATACCTGAATATGAACACCTTTATACCTGAATATGAGATTGTCGATTTCTTCCAAATGCACTGACGTTATGGCTTTATGTCAACTTCAGTAAGAAGAAGAAGGTTAATTAACTTACATATATTAAAGTAATGATTTGAAGCAACTCAATATCGACTGCTAAATGTGTATACACAAGAAAATCGACTTTATAACTGAATATAAGATTGTCGAATTCTTCCAACTGCACTGCCGTTATGGCTTTATGTCGACTTCAGTAAGATGAAGAAGGTTAATTAACTTAAATATGTTAAAGGAATGATTTAAGGCAACTCTATATCGATTGTTAATTGTGTATATACAAGAAAATCGACTTTTTACCAGAATATAAGGATTATCGAATTCTTCCAAATGCGCTGTCGTTATGGCCTTATGTCCACTTCAATAAGATGAAGAAGGTTAAATTAACTTAAATATGTTAAAGTAATGATTTTAAGCAACTCAATATCGACTGCTAAATGTATATATACACAAGAAAATCGACTTTATGACTGAATATAAGATTGTCGAATTATTCCAACTGTTAAATATGTTAAATCAATGATTTAAAGCAACTCAATATCGACAGCAAACAGTGTATATACAAGAAAATCGACTTTTTACCTGAATATAAGATTGTCGAATTCTTCCAAATGCACTGCCGTTATGGCTTTATGTCAACTTCAGTAAGATGAAGAAGGTTAATTAACTTAGATATGTTCAACTAATGATTTGAAGCAATTCAATATCGATTGCTAAATGTGTATATACAAGAAAATCGACTTTTTACCTGAATATGAGATTGTCGAATTCTACCAAATGCACTGCCGTTAATTAACTTAGTAAGATAATATTTGATGTTAATGATTCAAAGCAACTCAATATCGACTGCTAAATGTATATATACAAGAAAATCGACTATATACCTGAATATAAGATTGTCGAATTCTTCCAAATGCACTGCCGTTATGGCTTTATGTCAACTTCAGTAAGATGAAGAAGGTTAATTAACTTAAATATGTTAAATTAATGATTTAAAGCAACTCAATATCGACTGCTAAATGTGTATATACAAGAAAATCGACTATATACCTGAATATAAGATTGTTGAATTCTTCCAAATGCGCTGTCGTTATGGCTTTATGTCAACTTCAGTGAGATGAAGAAGATAAATTAACTTAAATATGTTAAATTAATGATTTAAGGCAATTCAATATCGATTGCTAAATGTGCATACATAAGAAAATCGACTTTATAACTGAATATAAGATTGTCGAATTCTTCCAAATGCACTGCCGTTATGGCTTTATGTCAACTTCAGTAAGATGAAGAAGGTTAATTAACTTAAATATGTTAAATTAATGATTTAAAACAACTCAATATCGACTGCTAAATGTGTATATACAAGAAAATCGACTTTATAACTGAATATAAGATTGTCGATTTCTTCCAAATGCGCTGCCGTTATGGCTTTATGTCCACTTCAGTAAGATGAAGAAGGTTAACTAACTTAAATATGTGAAGTAAATGATTTTAAGCAACTCAATATCGATTGCTAAATGTGTATATACAAGAAAATCGACTTTATAACTGAATATAAGATTGTCGAATTCTTCCAACTGCACTGCCGTTATGGCGTTTTGTCAACCTCAGTAAGATGAAGAAGGTTAATTAACTTAAATATGTTAAAGTAATGATTTAAAACAACTCAATATCGACTGCTAAATGTGTATATACAAGAAAATCGACTTTATACCTGTATATAAGATTGTCGAATTTTTCCAAATGCACTGCCGTTATTGCTTTATGTCAACTTCAGTAAGATGAAGAAAGTTAATTACCTTAAATATGTTAAAGTAATGATTTGAAGCAATTCAGTATCGATTGCTAAATGTGTATATACAAGAAAATCGACTTTATACCTGAATATAAGATTGTCGAATTCTTCCAAATGCACTAACGTTATGGCCTTTTGTCAACTTCAGTAAGATGAAGAGGGTTAATTAACTTAAATATGTTAAAGTAATGATTTGAAACAACTCAATATCGATTGTTAAATGTGTATATACAAGAAAATCGACTTTATATCTGAATATAAGATTGTCGAATTCTTCCAAATGCGCTGTCGTTATGGCCTTATGTCACTTCAGTAAAATGAAGAAAGTTAATTAACTTATATATGTTAAAGTAATGATTTGAAGCAACTCAATATCGATTGCTTAATGTGTATATACGAGAAAATCGACTTTATATCTGAATATAAGATTGTCAGAATTCTTCCAAATGCACTGCCGTTATGGCTTTATGTACCCTTCAGAAAGACGAAGAAAGTTAATAACCTTAAATATGTAAAAGAAATGATTTGAAGCAATTCAGTATCGACTGCTAAATGCGTATTTACAAGAAAATCGACTTTATACCTGAATATAAGAATGTCGAATTCTTCCAAATGCACTGCCGTTATGGCTTTATGTCAACTTCAGCAAGATGAAGAAGGTTAATTAACTTAAATATGTTAAAGGAATGATTTAAGGTAACTCAATATTGATTGTTAATTGTGTATATACAAGAAAATACCTTTATAGCTGAATATGAGATTGTCGAATTCTTCCAAATGCACTGCCGTTATGGCTTTATGTCAACTACAGTAAGATGAAGAAGGTTAAGTAGCTTATATATATTAAAGTAATGATTTGAAGCAACTCAATATCGATTGCTAAATGTGTGTGTACAAGAAAATCGACTTTATACTTGAACATTAGATTGTCGAATTCTTCCAAATGCACTGACGTTATGGCCTTATGTCAACTTCAGTAAGATGAAGAAGGTTAATTACCTTAAATATGTTAAAGTAATGACTAAGAGCAACTCAATAACGACTGCTTAATGTGTATATACAAGAAAATAGAATTTATACCTGAATATAACATTGTCGATTTCTTCCAACTGCTTTGCCGGTTTGGCTTTATGTCAATGTCAACTTCAGTAAGATGTAGAAGGTTAATTAACTTAAATATGTTCGATTAATGATTTATGGCAATTCAATATCGACTGCTAAATGTATATAAGTTAGCACCCCATACATTCAAAAAGTATCATATGATGCACTAATATCATATGATAGAAAGTAATATAATATGACACCACTAAATCGCTGAGAGTGCGACACGTGTAGTGGCAACCTGTGGGAAGCGCAGCGTCAGCAAACTCCGTACCCGTTGCAGCGGCAAACATAGGTCTAGAGTTAAGTATAATTAATTGTTAATTTTAGTTCTTAAGTGGAATTCAATAAAGGAGCATAGCTCCCAGAAAACATTTTTTTTAGTAAAAATAACGAAACGTTTTTTAACTGGCGCCCGAGCAGGGACCACCGCGCGTAAATAGTAACAGCCTGAAAACAAAAAGTAAGGCTTCGCGAGTGGCGAACGGTAGTGATTGTGAATAGAAAAGGAAAAAAGCCTGAAAATAAAAAGTAAGGCTACGTGAAAAGTGTAAACACAATAAATACTGTGCTAACGAGCGGCTACAACGCACAACGTGGGATTTTTAAACGCCGAGGGACCTCAGTACTGTTAAAGAAAAGGGACAACCCCGGAGCGCATCACAACATCCTATGGAAAGCTGGAAACATCTAATGTAAGATTTATAAAATATTATATTTTAAGACTATTATAAAGAATATCATAAAGAATACGGAATCTGAATTGAAAGAAAATAATTATTCGACACAAAAAAGAAAAAAAGAAATTATAAAGAATATTATTATTATATAGAATACGGAATTTGAATTGAAAGAAAATAATTATTCGACACAAAAAAAAAAAAGAAATTATAAAGAATTTTATTATTATAAAGAATACGAAACTTGAATTGAAAGAAATTAATTATCCGACACAAAAAAGGAAAAAAAGCCTTAAATTAACGTTAGCTTTGCAAAAAGATTCTAATATTGTCAAAGAAAGTACTATTACAAAGAATTTTTTTTTTTAAAACTAATTAACTTAAGAGAAAAGATTATCATAATGCCAGATACAGCTGAGGAGCTAATTGAACAATTAAATCAAATGAGGATAGACTATGGGCAAACCACCCATCCTACAAATCCCTACAATTATCCTTTAAACCCTCCCACCCCTAACCCAACTTCCATAACGACAATAGTTCGAGAAGTACTCGAACGAATGAGTACTCAGAATATTACTGACTTTACCGAACCCGACCACAGTGTGACACTGAACGCGAATAACATAAACGAACTAGATTAAATTCCGGACATGGTGAAATGCCTTAGGGAATTTTCAGGACGACCAGGTGAATTTAACTCTTGGAGGAAGAGCGTAGACAGAATTTTTAAAGCTTATGAGGGAGTCAAGAATACTCCTAAATACTTTGCGATACTCCATACGATAAGGCACAAAATAATTGGCGATGCCGCCACCGCATTAGAATCATACAATACTCCACTCGATTGGATTCAAATTCGAAAATGCCTTATGATGCATTATTCGGATAAAAGGGACATAGGTACCCTCGAATACCAGATGACCACTCTGGTTCAACGCTACGACGACATAGCAACCTTCTACCAAAAAGTTTACCAACACCTTTCACTTATATTAGACAAAATTTCATGTCTCGAGCTAAGTGATGAATCCATACGGACTATGACAAACTCATATAGGGATAAAGCCCTTGACACATTTATTAGAGGACTTAATGGTGACTTACCTCGTCTTCTCAGCATGAGAGAACCGACGACCTTGCCCCAAGCACTACATTTATGTCAAAAACTTGACAATATGACATATAGAATAAATCATGCGAACAACACACACAAACCCAATATCCAACCACCACCACGACCTCCCCGAAATAACAATTTTAATAATTTAATTAACAACTTTAGTAATTTCAATAACAACAGAGCTTTTTACCCCGAATTAACGTATTCCCATTCCCCCAGACGAAATTTTGACCAACAGGCATTCGGTCGCCAAACAAACCGATATCCCCAACATTTTCCCAATTATATGCAAAATAACCAAGGATTCATGCCGAGGTTCAGCAATTACCCGAACAACCCTCATATTGCTAGAGAAAATACCTCCTTTAATAACAGACCGAACCTACCACCTAAACCACCGACCCCAATGGAAGTAGACCAGTCCATACGGTCAAGACAAATTAATTATCAAAATAGGCCCAATATATTCCAGGACAATCGACCACCGAAACGTCCTATTTCTGCACAACTGACTCACCCTCCAAGCAAAATACAAAGAAATTTTTTTACTAACGCAGTCGAATTAGACCCGAACGGGATATATGATGACAATCCCTATAGCAATTATGATAATGCAGGTAAAAATGAGCCTGATACTATTAATTTTTTAGATTAGCGCCGTCTTCGCTGCTTATTACGAATTTAGAACAAGGCGCGGAGACACAATAGATTTTCTTATTGATACCGGATCCAATAAGAATTACATTCAATCCACTAGAATTAGGAATCCAATTCTGAACGAAAAGCCCTTTACAGTAAAATCAGTTGCCGGGACAATCGAAATTACCCACCACACCTTTGTCGACATTTTTGGACCAACAGTAGGGAAAATAAAATTTTTCATATTGCCAACTTTAAGGTCGTTTCACGGCATAGTAGGCAACGATACACTTAAAGAATTAAAAGCAATTATTCATACCGACAAAAATTTAATGACGATTTGTCAAAGTATAAATATAAGGTTAAAGCAAAGAATATCACACGAAGTGAATAATGTGGCAATCATTATTCCACACCTCTCTTTACAACAACAAAATAAAGTTAATAATATTATTGATAAATGCCCAAACCTTTTTTCTGATCCTGATGAAAAACTCACCTACACCACTCTCGTAAAAGGTGAAATCCGGACAACAACCGAAACCCCTGTTTACTCCAAGCCATAACCGTATCCGATGGCATTAAAATATGAAATCGAACGCCAAATTGAAGAACTGATAGATAATGGAATAATAAGGAGATCGAAATCTCCTTACAACTCCCCAATATGGATAGTTAACAAAAAGTCAGATGCCTCTGGTGAAAAAAGTATAGAATGGTCGTTGATTATCGAAAACTTAATTCGGTTACGATCCCCGATAAATATCCCATACCAGAAATTAATGAAGTCCTTGCAAATCTGGGAAACAATAAACTATTTACTGTTATTGACTTAAAAAGTGGGTTCCATCAGATTCCACTTCGCGAGTCAGACATTGAAAAAACCGCATTCGCTCCGGCCACATTCCAAAGAGCACTAGACGACATCCTACGACAACATATAGGAGTAAGAAGCTACGTTTACATTGACGATGTAATTATATTTGGAAAAAATGAAGAAGAGCATTTTAAAAATATAGAGTTAGTATTCCAAACATTAGAAAAGGCAAATATGAAAATCCAGTTAGACAAATGCACATTCGCTAAAGAGGAAGTAGAATTTTTCGGATATGTAATCAGTTCAAATGGAATAAAAACAAACCCCGAAAAAGTAGAAGCGGTAGCTAAATTTCCAGTTCCACAAACTCTCAAAGAATTAAGATCCTTCCTAGGTATGTCAGGTTATTACCGACGATTTATCCAGGATTACGCAAAAGTAGCTAAACCATTAACAGCACTATTAAGAGGAGAAGCTGGTCATGTCTCCAAACGGAACTCGAAGAAAATAGAAGTAGAATTAGACAACGGGGCCTTAGAAGCATTTAATAAAATAAAAAATACTTTAGTATCCAAGGATATAGTTTTAGCGCACCCAAATTTCGATTAAGATTTTGAACTAACTACCGACGCCTCAGATTTCGCATTAGGTGCCGTGCTATCGCAAGACGGTAGACCAATTACTTTCATATCGAGAACTTTAAGTAAAGCCGAAGAGCATTATGCTACCAATGAGAAAGAAATGCTTGGTATAATATGGTCACTTAATTCACTTAGAAATTACCTCTACGGTTCAAAAAAAGTTAAAATTATCATCGATCATCAACCTCTTACCTATGCCTTAAGCCATAAGAATACTAATAGTAAAATGAAGCGATGGAAAGCCATTTTAGAAGAATATAACTATGAACTAACTTACAAACCTGTTAAAACAAATGTAGTTGCAGACGCCCTTTCAAGGATACCAATTCAAATAAATTCACTCACTCCTACGATTCATAGCGATGAAAGCTCAAGTCACAATTTAATCCCTTGTACAGAAGTTGTAATTAATGTTTTCAAAAACCAAATTTTTTTCAAGATCGATGAAATATCTTCATATCAATTTAAAATAATTTTTCCAACAGTTCATAGACATATAATTACAGAACCAGAGTACAACAAACAGCTATTGATTTCTTACATGAAACGATACCTTAACCCATCTGTTATAAATGGAATTCATACAGAAGAAAGGATAATGGGTATGATGCAAAATATCTATCCTTTTCATTTTAGCAACATTAAAAGCCGATATACCCAAAAATTAGTTGAAGATATTAGTAACGAACAAGAACAGGAGAACGTCATATTAAAAGAACATTTAAGAGCACATAGGAATGCCACTGAAAATAAAACACAAATCCTCGAAACAAAATACTTTCCAGGTATGCTAAATAAAATAAAACGAATAATAGCCAACTGCACCGTTTGTAAAGAAAATAAGTACGAGAGACATCCCAATCAACCGAAAATTGCAGAAACTCCATTACCAACATATCCAGGACACACAGTCCATATCGATATATTTTTAACAGAGGGAAAAATAGTCATGACAGCTTTAGATAAATTTACAAAATACGCAATAACAAAAAGCCTAAATAGCAGAGCAATAGAAGACGTCAGAAAACCTTTAAGAGATATTATATTTTTCTTCGGAGTACCAAAATTAATAGTTATCGACAATGAGCCATCTTTAAACTCAGCTTCTTTAAAATTTATGATGAAAGACGAATTAGAATAGAAGTTTACACTACTCCTCCATACAAAAGCCAAGCTAACGGACAAGTGGAAAGGTTCCACTCTACATTAATCGAAATAATGCGTTGCATAAAAGAAAACGGTGGACACAGAAATTTTGAAGAACTTTTAGAAAGAGCAGTATCTGAGTATAATCATTCAGTTCATTCCACAACATCTAAAAGACCAGTAAACCTATTTTTTCATAGAAATGTTACATTTACCCCCGAGGACATAGAAAGAACTAGACAAAGCAATTTAGAAAAATTAGCCGAGAAACAAAGAAAGGATATCGAATACCGTAATAAGAATAAGAAGGAAATAAAATCATATCTACCAGAACAAATAATATTCGTTAAGAAAAATAGAAGATTAGGAACTAAGTTAAGTAAACCCTACAGTAAGGAAATAGTTAAGGAAGATAGAAATAGTACCGTGTTAACTGAAAAATGACAAATAATTCACAAAGGTAGAATACGTAACTAAATATGTACGATATTTTTTTCAGAATACTACTACCGCTATGCCTGGCGGAAGTACAGATCCTCGACTACTCAAACTCTCAATTAATAACAATAGAAAAGGGAGCAGCTAGACTGCAAACAGGAACATTTAGGATAATACATGAAATTAACATAGAAAAATATACGGACACACTTGACCACATAAAAGCGACTATCAAAACTGAAACTATCCGCAAAAACCCTAATTATCCCTTCATACCCCACTTGATAACACAGATAAGAGCCCAACTTAACAATCTCAAAGTAGAACAAAAAATAAAAAGATCGTTAAATTTCCTGGGTAGCGCATGGAAATGGATCGCAGGAAGTCCTGACCAATTAGACTACGAAATAATTTCAAATAAAATAAATAATGTCTTACAAAATAACAATAATCAGGTATTAATTAACAAACTTACAATTGGCAAAATTAGCGAGATAACCAATATTACAAATAATATAATTAAAACCATGCAAAATGAATAAAGTTTAGAAATTGAAGCATTTTTACAGCTAAAATATAAATTAGAAAAAAATTAAAGAAGAAATTTTAAATATTGCATACGCAATACATTGGGCAAAAGCCAACATAATAAACTCTTTTATTTTATCAAATGAAGAAATAAATATTGTGAAAGAAGTAATAGACAATGACAATATTCCATATGTAAATTTAGACGAAGTACTCGAATTTTCCGAAATAAAAATTGCAACTAATGGCAAAATTATAATTTATATTGTTAGCCTCCCAACCGTAGATAACCAAAATTGTAAAACATTAAATATTAGGGCAGTAAAAAATAACGGGAGGATCAATAAGATAAATTTTAATACAATTTTAAACTGCGAAAAGGGAATTTATGGAATAGAAAATTATTGTAAGAAATACAATTCCCTACAAATATGCTTAAGTAATAATGTAGTAGATTTAAGTAATGATACTTTTATAATTAATCTTTTAAAAAGTCGTTTGCCAAACTGCACGGAGGTCAACAACCAGCATATCCCAACAATAGAGGAAATGGGACCTGGAATTTTACTTTTAAATAAATACAACGGAGAAATTTTAATAAACAACGAATCTACATTTCTAAACGGGACTTTCATCATTTTGTATACCAACGTAACCATTGCTATCAACGGGAAAAAGTTCTATAGCGAAGAAAGTACAGCAAGTAAACCACTACCAGCCATCCTACAACCGTCATCTGCACCACTCAAGATAGAAGAATTCCTCTCGCTGGAAATGCTGAAACAGCTTAACTTCAACAATACAAAGGAAGTAAGTCTGTTAGAAGCAACAAACAGAGTTAAATTCGGAACCAGCATCACCCTAATCGTAATTTTAATAATCATCGCCTTTATTTTTGGGAAGAATCTTCTGATGAAACAAAAAGAAGAGAACCCAATAAACTGTCACAAACCGCAATAGAAGGACTCAACCAAATTTTTAATACACCTAAAGGTTCAAACGAGGACGATTGAATTTCAAGGGGACACTAGTTAGCACCCCATACATTCAAAAAGTATCATATGATGCACTAATATCATATGATACAAAGTAATATAATATGACACCACTAAATCGCTGAGAGTGCGACACGTGTAGTGGCAACCTGTGGGAAGCGCTGCGTCAGCGAAGTGCCAACCTGTGGGAAGCGCAGCGTCAGCAAACTCCATTCCCGTTGCAGCGGCAAACATAGGTCTAGAGTTAAGTATAATTAATTGTTAATTTTAGTTCTTAAGTGGAATTCAATAAAGGAGCATAGCTCCCAGAAAACATTTTTTTTAGTAAAAATAACGAAACGTTTTTTAACTTATATACAAGAAAATGCGAATTTATACGAGAATATAAGATTGTCGGATTCTTCCAAATGCACTGCCGTTAAGACTTTATGTCAACTTCAGTAAGGTGAATAAGGTTTTTTAACTTAAATATGTTAAATTAATGATTTGAGGCAACTCAATATCGACTGCTAGATGTGTGTATACAAGAAAATCGAATTTATGCCTAAGCATATAACTGTCGAATTCTTCCAAATGCACTGCCGTTATAGCTTAATGTCAACTTCAGTAAGATGACGAAGGTTAATTAACTTAAATATGTTAAATTTATGACTTAGAACAACTCAATATCGACTGCTATATGTGTATATACAAGAGAATAGACTTTATACCTGAATATAATATTGTCAATTTCTTCCAACTTATTTGCCGGTTTGGCTTTATGTCAATGTCAACTTCAGTAAGATGAAGAAGGTCAATTAACTTAAATATGTTAAAGTAATGATTTAAAGCAACTCAATATCGACTGCTAAATGTATATATACAAGAAAATCGACTTTATACCTGAATATAAGATTGTCGAATTCTTCTAAATGCACTGCCGTTATGGCTTTATGTCGTCTTCAGTGAGATGAAGAAGATAATTTAACTTAAATATGTTAAAGGAATGATTTAAGGCAACTCAATATCGATTGTTAATTGTGTACATACAAGAAAATACCTTTATACCTGAATATGAATACCTTTATACCTGAATATGAGATTGTCGAATTCTTCCAAATGCGCTGTCGTTATGGCCTTATGTCCACTTCAGTAAAATGAAGAAGGTAAATTAACTTATATATGTTAAAGTAATGATTTAAAGCAACTCAATATCGATTGCTAAATGTGTATATACAAGAAAATCGACTTTATAACTGAATATAAGATTGTCGAATTCTTCCAAATACACTGCCGTTATGGATTTATGTCAACTTCAGTAAGAAGAAGGAGGTAAATTAACTTAAATATGTTAAATTAATAATTTAAAGCAACTCAATATCGACTGCTAAATGTGTATATACAAGAAAATCGACTTTATGCCAGAATATAAGATTATCGAATTCTTCCAAATGCGCTGTCCTTATGGCCTTATGTCAACTTCAGTAAAATGAAGAAGGTTAATTAACTTATATATGTTAAATTAATGATTTAAAGCAACTCAATATCGACTGCTAAATGTGTATACACAAGAAAATCGACTTTATATCTTATTATAAGATTGTGGAGTTCTTCCAAATGCTCTGCCGTTATGGCTTTATGCCAGCTTCAGTAAGATGAAGAAGTTATTAACTTATATATGTTAAAGTAAGGATTTGAAGCAACTCAATATCGACTGCTAAATGTGTATACACAAGAAAATCGACTTTATACCTGAAAATTAGATTGTCGAATTCTTCCAAATGCACTAACGTTATGGCGCTATGCCAGCTTCAGTAAAATGAAGAAGGTCTATTAACTTAAATATGTTAAACTAATGACATAAAGCAACTCTATATCGACTGATATTTGTGTATATACAAGAAAATCGACTTTATACCTGAATATAAGAATGTCGAATTCTTCTAAATGCACTGCCGTTATGGCTTTATGTCCACTTCAGTAAGATGAAGAAGATAAATTAACTTAAATATGTTAAATTAATGATTTAAGGCAATTCAATATCGATTGCTAAATGTGTAAGTACAAAAAAATCGACTTTATACCTGAATATAAGATTGTCGAATTCTTCCAAATGCATTGCCGTTATGGCTTTATGTCAACTTCAGTAAGGTGAATAAGGTTTTTTAACTTAAATATGTTAAATTAATGATTTGAGGCAACTCAATATCGACTGCTAGATGTGTGTATACAAGAAAATCGACTTTATACCTGAACATAAGATTGTCGAATTCTTCCAAATGCACTGCCGTTATGGCTTTATGTACACTTCAGAAAGATGAAGAAAGTTAATTACCTTAAATATGTTAATGTAATGATTTGAAGCAATTCAGTATCGATTGCTAAATGAGCATATACAAGAAAATCGACTTTATACCTGATAATTAGATTGTCGAATTCTTCCAAATTCTTCCAGCTTCAGTAAAATGAAGAAGGTCTATTAACTTAAATATGTTGAATTAATGATTTATGGCAATTCAATATCGACTGCTAAATGTGTATATACTAGAAAATCGACTTTATACCTGAATATAAGATTGTCGAATTCTTCCAAATGCACTGCCGTTATGGCTTTATGTCAACTTCAGCAAGATGAAGAAAGTTAATTAGCTTATATATATTAAAGTAATGATTTGAAGCAACTTAATATCGACTGTTAAATGTGTGTATACAAGAAAATCGACTTTATACCTGAATATAAGATTGTGGAATTCTTCCAAATACACTGCCGTTATAGCTTTATGTACACTTCAGAAAGATGAAGAAAGTTAGTTACCTTAAATATGTTAATGTAATGATTTGAAGCAATTCAGTATCGACTGCTAAATGTGTATATACAAGAAAATCGACTTTATACCTGAATATAAGATTGTCGAATTCTTCCAAATGCACTGCCGTTATGGCTTTATGTCAACTTCAGAAAGATGAAGAAGGTTAATTAACTTAAATATTTGATGTTAATGATTTGAAGCAATTCAATATCGACTGGTAAATGTGTATATACAAGAAAATCGACTTTATACCTGAATATAAGATTGTCGAATTCTTTCAAATGCACTGCCGTTATGGCTTTATGTACACTTCAGTAAGATGAAGAAAGTTAATGACCTTAAGTATGTTATAGTAATGATTTGAAGCAATTCAGTATCGATTGCTTAATGTGCATATACAAGAAAATCGACTTTATACCTGAAAATTAGATTGTCGAATTCTTCCAAATGCACTGATGTTATGGCTTTATGTCAACTTCAGTAAGATGAAGAAGGTAAATTAACTTAAATATGTTAAATTTATGATTTAAAGCAACTAAATATCGACTGCTTAATGTGTATATACAAGAAAATCGACTTTATACCTGAATATAAGATTGTCGAATTCTTCCAAATGCACTGCGTTATGGCTTTATGTCAACTTCAGTAAGATGAATAAGGTTTTTTAACTTAAATATGTTAAATTAATGATTGATGGCAATTCAATATCGACTGTTAAATATATATATACAAGAAAATCGACTTAATCCTTGAATATAAGGTTGTCGAATTCTTTCAAATGCACTGCCGTTATGGCTTTATGTACACTTCAGAAAGATGAAGAAAGTTAATTACCTTAAATATGTTAATGTAATGATTTGAAGCAATTCAGTATCGATTGCTAAATGTGCATATACAAGAAAATCGACTTTATACCTTAATATAAGATTGTGGAATTCTTCCAAATGCACTGACGTTATGGCCCTATGCCAGCTTCAGTAAAATGAAGAAGGTCTATTAACTTATATATGTTAAAGTAAGGATTTGAAGCAACTCAATATCGACTGCTAAATGTGTATATAGTATAAGAAAATCGACTTTATATCTGAATATAAGAATGTCGAATTCTTCCAAATGCACTGCCGTTATGGCTTAATGTCAACTTCAGCAAGACGAAGAAGGTAAATTAACTTAAAGATGTTAAATTTATGATTTAAAGCAACTAAATATCGACTACTAAACGTGTATATACAAGAAAATCGACTTTATACCTGAATGTAAGATTGTCGAATTCTTCCAAATGCACTGCCGTTATGGCTTTATGTCAACTTCAGTAAGATGAATAAGGTTTTTTAACTTAAATATTTTAATTAATGATTTATGGCAATTCAATATCGACTGCTAAATATATATATACAAGAAAAAGCGAATTTATACGCGAATATAAGATTGTCGAATTCTTTCAAATGCACTGACGTTATGGCCTTATGTCAACTTCAGTAAGATGAAGAGGGTTAATTAACTTAAATATGTTAAAGTAATGATTTAAAGCAACTCAATATCGATTGTTAAATGTGTATATACAAGAAAATCGACTTTATACCTGCATATAACATAGTGGATTTCTTTCAACTGCTTTGCCGGTTTGGCTTTATGTCAACTTCAGTAAGATGAAGAGGATTAATTAAGTTAAATATGTTAAATTAATGATTTGAGGCAACTCAATATCGACTGATAGATGAGTGTATACAAGAAAATCGAATTTATGCCTAAACATATGACTGTCTTCCAACTGCACTGACGTTATGGCTTTATGTCAAGCTCAGTAAGATGAAGAAGATAACTTAACTTAAATATGTTAAATGTATGACTTAGATCAACTCAATATCGACTGCTAAATGTGTATATACAAGAAAATAGACTTTATAGCTGAATATAATATTGTCAATTTCTTCCCACTGCTTTGCCGGTTTGGCTTTATGTCAATGTCAACTTCAGTAAGATGAAGAAGGTCTTCTTCTTCTTAATTGGCGTAGACACCGCTTACGCGATTATAGCCGAGTTAACAACAGCGCGCCAGTCGTTTCTTCTTTTCGCTGCGTGGCGCCAATTGGATATTCCAAGCGAAGCCAGGTCCTTCTCCACTTGGTCCTTCCAACGGAGTGGAGGTCTTCCTCTTCCTCTGCTTCCCCCGGTGGGTACTGCGTCGAATACTTTCAGAGCTGGAGTGTTTTCATCCATCCGGACAACATGACCTAGCCAGCGTAGCCGCTGTCTTTTAATTCGCTGAACTATGTCAGTGTCGTCATATATCTCGTACAGCTCATCGTTTCATCGGATGCGATATTCGCCGTGGCCAATGCGCAAAGGACCATAAATCTTTCGCAGAATTTTTCTCTCGAAAACTCGTAACGTCGACTCATCGGTTGCTGTCATCGCCCAAGCCTCTGCACCATATAGCAGGACGGGAATTATGAGCGACTTATAGAGTTTAGCTTTTGTTCGTCGAGAGAATACTTTACTTTTCAATTGCCTACTCAGTCCGAAGTAGCACCTGTTGGCAAGAGCAATCCTGCGTTGGATTTCCAGGCTGACATTATTAGTGGTGTTAATGCTGGTTCCTAAATAGACGAAATTATCTACAACTTCAAAGTTATGACTGTCAACAGTGACGTGAGAGCCAAGTCGCGAGTGCGACGACTGTTTGTTTGATGACAGGAGATATTTCGTTTTGCCCTCGTTCACTACCAGACCCATTTTCTGTGCTTCCTTGTCCAGCCTAGAGAAAGCAGAACTAACGGCGCGGGTGTTGAGGCCGATGATATCAATACCGTCGGCATACGCCAGCAGCTGTACACTCTTATAGAAGATGGTACCTTTTCTGTTTAGTTCTGCAGCTCGAACTAGTTTCTCCAGAAGCAGGTTGAAGAAGTCGCACGATAGCGAGTCGCCTTGTCTGAAACCTCGTTTGGTATCGAACGGCTCGGAGAGGTCCTTCCCGATCCTGACGGAGCTTTTCGTGTTGCTCAACGTCAGTTTACACAGCCGTATTAGTTTTGCGGGGATACCAAATTCAGACATCGCAGCATAAAGGCAGCTCCTTTTCGTGCTATCGAAAGCAGCTTTGAAACCGA
>NW_026089643.1:0-43667 GCF_024586455.1 Bactrocera neohumeralis | reverse complement strand
TCAAGTAATTGCTCAAGAAAAAAATACATTATTTCTCAAGTAATTTTGACAGCTGGTTACGTATTGTGAATGATCTACATTAGAAGAGCAAGAGAGAATAAACAAAGAAAAGAAACTTTGTACGTAATATGTATGTGTGTATGTGTATGGTAACATAAATATTTTCATTGAGATTTGAGAAATGTTGTTGATGATTGGTAGGTTTTATACAACATTTTAAAATGGAATATACTTCATAATAATGATTTCAACTAATTTAGGATGAATTTGACGATTACTTCGAATTTCCTTCAAGAAACAATTGTTGATTTGATGTTTCTTCACAAAACCAGGTTTGCCATATTCACATTTTACTGAAAAAAAGTATCAAAAATTAGTACTAGATTTCTTGAGAGCTGCGTACTAGCACAAGTAAATTTATCGCAGGAAAGTTTCTTGACCGTTTCTTAAGCTTTTTTTATATGAAGTTTTTACGTTTCTTGAGAGCTGCGTACTAAGCTTAAGCAGTTTTCAAATTTGGCGGAAGCAGAAGATTTAAAGTTTTTTGGTAGATCTGAATCGTCAGTATCTACAATTGCGTCATATGCAGCCTGGAGACGTGACCAAAAATTTTCAATTGTTTGGCTCAGAAATGAATTTAGAGTATGATATGTCTTCCCCCCTTTTCTGTTTCGTAGCACATTGCTTCGAGCGTGTAGCTTCTGTCGGTTTACATGGACTTTTTTCGTCAGAAAACATCTTTGGGACTTTTAGTAACTGACTTGGTTTAGAGTCCTTCGAGTCTGAGCTCATTTAAAAAATGTATAGAATATCAAAACGTCTTAGTGAAAACTAGACTTGTACATGTTTAAAAAAGTTTCGTATATAAAATGTTCAATAGAAGACTCTTTTGTATGTAAGACTTTCAAAAAAAAAAAAAAATCAATGAAACCAATGGCTTTTTGATAAACCGAGATTTCAAAAATATTTCCGTTTATATATGTATTTATGTACAT
This sequence comes from Bactrocera neohumeralis, assembly GCF_024586455.1. NCBI lineage: Eukaryota > Metazoa > Arthropoda > Insecta > Diptera > Tephritidae > Bactrocera > Bactrocera neohumeralis. Next base: position 42,672 of record NW_026089643.1, on the reverse strand, counting down.
AAATGATTAGACGAGAACTCTTAAGTAAGAGTTTTGAACGAATTTGATATGACAAGAAGCTTTACGTATTTGATAGTGTGTGTAATCGCGAACTCTTTTCAGTTAACATGAGTTTTGAACGAAATGTTTAGACGTGAACTCTTTAAGTAAATAAGAGTTTTCAAGTAAAATATTACGCGTATACAGAAAATCGCTTAAATTTGATTTAATTATTTGTTGTTGCCCGGAAATATTTTATAATAGGTTGTCAAAAAAGTCTTGCGGTATTTTTATTGCATTTTCAATTGTTCATAAAATTGGTTACAATTAAGCGATTCAAGTCAAATATGCGCCGTTTTGTTTGATGACGCGTTGCCAACGAGATGCCAACTTCATAATGCCCCTCTCATAGAAGCTCGCTTCCCTATTGGCATAAAACTCGGAGAGCCAATTTTCACAGGACTCTCTTGTGGCCAACTTCAGACTACCAAGCGCGTTCGCCATGGACAGAAACAAGTGGTAATCACTTGGTACGAGATCCGGACTATACGGTGGATGCAAAAGAACCGATGACCGATGCTACGGCTGCTACTATGCCGGTCTCTTTCGACAAATTCAGCGATTTTATAGCAATTTTCGACGACAGGCCTTCCGGAGCGTGCCGCATCTTCGACCACCTCTACCATACCTCCATCTACCTCCATAAACTGCACAAATTTTATTGGCGGCTTGAGATGCATTTTTGCCTTTATCGTAGTAGTACTGTAAAATATGCTGTATTTTCTCTTTATTTTGCTCCATGTTTGCGACGCTATAACTCATGAACGACTTAAAAGAAACGGCAATAAATCAAACACGTGTTAGCACGTGAAATGAGCTTTCCAAAAAGGTATAGAATGACCCGATGCGACGAATAAAACTAGAGCTACGTGCTTTCAGCGCCAACTAACGAAAATACCACAAGAATTTTTTGACAACCTATATGTTTTATTTTTCTATATATGTATATATTTGTTTTATGTATATTTTATGTCCAAATGTCCTATAGGGTATACCTATAGGTGGAAATTCAACAAAATATTATAGAAATTGAAATATTTTAGAACTAAAACCTGTCCTTTGGAACAATTGAAAAAAAAAAACTATTTTTAAATCACAAAATATGTACATACAACTTTTAGTTCCAAAGTATCACATTTTTATTAGTTACATTCGCGTTCATTTCCAGTCCAATTAACTCATGTGTAAATATACCTGTGTATTATGCTGATAAACTGTCGATAAATCGTAAAAAAAAACATTAGGGAAAACCAAAAAACATACGTACGTGCGACGTACGAGTCTCTTTATATCGACTAACGAGAAACTTATACATATCATGAAATGAAATTGTAATGAAAAGCATCAAATACCATACATGGATACATATGTATGTTTTATTTCTATGTATTCTAAACTATAATAAAAAAAAATCACTTATACAACAAAAAAATATACACATAATTCTTGTATTAAAGAATAAAATGTAAGGCCCTTCAGTCTCATATAACTTAAAAAAATTGCGCTATTAAAAACTTAAACTAAAAAGAAGCAATTCATTTATCTAACAAAAATATACAATATATACATAATTCATTCATTTAAAAAAAATGTGTAAAACATTCACCAGTTTTTTTGAACTTAAAATAATTTATTTAAAAAATTAATGACTTCAGAAATTTAGAAAAGATAATTATCAAATTCGTTTTCAATGTTGCACATGTGTTTCCTATTAGTTTAAACTCTAGAAATAATTAATTGATTTATATATTCGTAGGAAAAACATGATTTTTCCTACAGTAACAGGGTTGGGTCTAATTAACACAACTCTTTTCAGAAAGTAAATTATTGGCATTTGAGAATATTCTCTCAGACGAGGCACTACTAGCTGGTGTTGCTAAGATTTTTAAACTCAATTTAAAAAGTAACGGAAATTTAAGTTTATTTAATTCCCACCATTGTAAAACATCAAAATTGTCGCGCATTACTTCGTTAACATTTTCGTATAATAGTAATTCATTTTGAACTCGATCAAGATTATTTGTTGGATTTGAAGGCAAGAAGAAGAAGAAATCCTGAGAAAAGTTGTTTCTTATTATTTGAGAGAGAATTTAATTGACTACTTTCGTTATTGCTTTGATCTTGCTCAATTAAATGCTTCTAGCATGTTTTTGCAATGTAGTTTTATATAATTTTTTTCTTCATTTGTAAACTGTAACAATTTATTAGTCGGTGGAAACATAAACGAAGCAATTTTGTGAAAAATTGTTAAGTTTTTAATTACGACATCTTTTATCAATGTGCTGAGTTTAATTTTTAACGATTTTATGCATTCTGAATCATCATCGCTATTTGTTTCACATATTCGTTTTAAAAAGTAAACATGAACAATAACTAAATTTAAAGTAGGGTATTTATCTCCTTCTAATTCTTTTGATGTTTCTTCGAACTTTTTCAAAATATTTATTATGTCTGTTAAAGTATTTAAGCTGATGTTACTTATTTTATGGGTTTGACTTTTTATCTGTAAAATGTTTATAATATCGATCCAATTGCTTTGAATAGATTGCAATAAATAATATATTAAGTTCCATCTAGTTACAGAAAAACTTTTTAGTGTGGTTTTTAGTTGGGCATTAGCTCCAGACTTTTTAAAATATGTTACAAGTTTGATGCACTTTTTCCATATTTCCCTTATATCTGAACACTCCTCAATCAACAACATCTCTTACCAAACTGCCACTATTTTCAACCTTGCCAAAAATTTCCCAAATCTTGCTTTTCCCAGCTTCAATAACCACTGTATATTTCCCTTTCACTATATTATCCTTAATTTCATTAGGCTGCTGCCTTAGTACAGGCGTCGCCTGGGGTGACGATGCAGATTCATCTAATGTTACCTATTTTTGTAAAACAGAGACACAGGTGTAAATCGTGTTACAACATGGCAAATATTAGCAAACAATTGCACTGAATTTCGCGGTCAATTACTTACATCCATTATGCCATGCCAAAACTATTTACACCCTTTTATCTTCGTATACACAAAACAAATGACGAATTTAAATACCTATTTAATAAACTGTCTCGGTGAAGCGTATACGGTCAGTACAATGCAGGCAAACATGTTGTGGGGAAAACCCTTCCATTTATCTTCTCTATTTGCTTGCTTAGCTGAACACTATGGGTGCACCCTGTTCTGTTAAAAGAATGAGAGAAACAATGAATTCACATAACAATAAGTGACGATCACACACTATTCCACTACTAAGTGTACGATTACATGAAGCAACTTTTGTTGCTGATTTTCGGGCGATTCTCTTTTGCTGTTGCCCATTACCTTCACACGAGCAACTTGTGTTGCGCAACTCTGCTCGAGTTTTTTTCTCATTCTCTTTCACTTTACTTTAACCCATTGTCGCTTCTTTTTCCTTATAGGTATTTGGGCCACTCTATCACATACATATATTAATCAGCTCTGTCAATTAAGAAATACATTTTATTTATTAAAACAAAGATATATCACCCTTCTTACTATCGTCTGAATCAATTTGTATGGCTTCATCCATACATTTCACAATATCGTTAATTAATTCGATTTTTTCGTCATACTCCATTTTTTAAAATATTTTTATTATATTATGTATATTTGTATACATATTTGCAAATTACTTACCAAAGATGAAATTAAATTTTTTAAATATATTCAAAATATTAATTTCAAAAAAATATATACGCAAATGCAACTATGTACTACGAAAAGAAAGAACACGAATGCCGAAAAACGTCGCAGCGAACTGTTACGAATAAGAACACAAAGCGAGTTGCTGAACACGGGAAACTCGGCGCGATTCTCCTCTCCTCGTCGCCCCCTCGCCTATAAACCAAGAGTTGCCGCAACAAAAGTTGCTTCGTGTGATAAGGCTCTAAGCGAACGCTAACGCTTTGCATTCACTGCTGGTTGATGATATGAGTGTGAGTTGGGTTTGTTTATGAGAGGAATGAGCTGAGTCTACCTGCTAGCGAAAACAACAACTCACAATGTCTTCTCTGTATCTGCATTCACATAATTCCAACTCAGCGACGGCGCTCAACTCGAGTTATGAGATGAATTCATAAATTCTCTGTTGCATTCATAGCGTGAATTAATTCTTGCAACTCTTTAGTATATATGTATGTATAGAAATGCAAGTGGAAACAGAATATATGTACATACATATGTTTGTATTTTGTTCTTTATGTTTCTTTTATTTTTATTTTTCGCTGTAGAGTGTTGCTTTGTGATAAATCTGCCTTAGCTTTCGTGTGTTTAAGCAATCCTGCTTTAAGAAGCAGAAGGGGTATTGCCGGAAAAAGGTGCAAGTAGTTACTTTAATATGTATTTTTTATACCCTGAACAGGGTATATTAAGTTTGTCACGAAGTTTGTAACACCCAGAAGGAATCGTCGGAGACCCTATAAAGTATATATATAAATGATCAATATGTCGAGCTGAGTCGATTTAGCCATATCCGTCTGTCTGTAAATATACGAACTAGTCCCTCAGTTTTTAAGATATCGTTTTGAAATTTTGCAAACGTTATTTTCTCTTCAAGAAGCTCCTCATTTGTCGATCGGAATCAAGTTCTTGTATGGAAAACTTTCACATTTGACAAGATATATTCACGAAATTTGGTATATGTTATTTCCTAAGGCAACAATGTAATTTCCGAAGAAATTGTTCAGATCGGTTAACTATAGCATATAGTTGCCATACAAACTGAACGATCGGAATCAAGTTCTTGTATGGACAACTTTCACATTTGACAAGATATATTCACGAAATTTGGTATATGTTATTTTTTAAGGCAACAATGTAATCTCTAAAAAACTTTTTTAGAACGGATTACTATAGCATATAGCTTCCATACGAACTGAACATTTTTTTGAACTGTTTTTTTGAACTGTTAAAACGGGTTTTTCTGGCTTAAACCAGTACAAACATACATATATTGTAATAAAAAATGAAAACAACGCACTTACTTTGACTCGCTTTAAGGGGTCTTTTTTTGTGCTTATTTGTGTGGGGACAAGTAGCGGTGTATCTACTTTTTCTTTTCGTTTTTGGGGTCAGTGGCCTCCTTTATTCGTGACGGTCCGCTCCTCCTTGTTGTTGTTTTTCCTTTTTTTCCTGTGCAATTGTCCCTCGTTGGTGTATGCAGGTCTCTGCGTTGCCCAGCTGTGTTGTGTTGCTCCCGTTTTAATTTGTTGTTTTTATTTTATATAGTTTCAGTTTCGTTTAGTTTTAACCCGTTTTATTTATTTATTTTAATTTGTTTTGCGTCACTGCACTTGTCGTATGTGTGTATGTGTTAATAATAATTTTCTAATGTTACACTCCACTCTGTCCTCTTCCCACTCTTCTCTCTTCACTCTTTTGTAGCTATTTTTTTTTGAGGTTTTCGAAGGATCATGCTTATTCTATTAGTCTTCCCGGCACTCACCTTGTCGAAATTAAAAACTGGAGCACGGAGCATGTCTGCGGTGTGTCGACTCAAAAACCAAAAAGATCCCTTTGGTTCTTTTTTGTGTGGTGTCCTCATGTGTGTAAAATTGGTGATGTTGGTATTGTGTGCGTGTGATGTGGAATGTGATAATGATGTAGTGTGAAATAAAGATGTGGTGTGGAATGATGATGTGGTGAAGGTTATGTGTGTGGTGTGGAAGTGTAATATTGTGAGGGGGGTCTGAGACTCATTTAGCCAGTGGTATTTCATTGTTGATATATATCTCCCACTTATGCTACACCTCTTATGTCTCCTTACACTGCCAGACTAGAGTCAAGCTCAACAGGGTCTTCTTTCCCCGCTAATTATTCCAAGCCCGTTCCTTTGGCTATGGTTTTGCTAGATAGTAGGTAGGGACAACAACATCCGGAGTGTTTAACGTGAGTACCTGCTGACGACAGCCTTACTCCACGGCGTTAAAAAGCACAACGGATCAAAACAAAGCGTTGATCAGCGCCCTGAGAATGCTAAGCATTTTCAGTATCAATTGGCAGTGTGGCATGGACAAACTAACCAACTTCGTCGAGTTCGAGGCCCATCTAAAACCTCTGCCGTACTTTGGGTCGGGCACCCGGTTGCAATGCAACTCCACATTCAACTGGCAAGGTCAGTTTTTCCCGCATTTGGGTTTTAACCACAACCACCACGAATCTCCACAAAGGGCCACACCCAATGAGCAGATAGGAGTTACCTCCAAGGACTACTGCTCCTCGTGGTACCAGAATTAAGTCTTGGGCCGAAGCTACTACCTTCCATACGATTCTGGACTGGTGGCCAGGATATTAGTCGCCTCTTACGGCAGGCATGCCTTGCTCACATCTAGCCGTCCCTTTATATAACTAATCCCCATTCCCCTAAAGCTCCTGATGTCTGAGTACATTGCGCATTCTGCAATTACATGTACCCAATCCTCATTGCGTGATCCACACGCACATTCGGGTGTTTCCGATAGATTCCTCCTATGCAAGAATGCATTCAGAGGCCCATGTCCCATGAGTAGGAAGCTCGAGCTCAGACAGAATCTGAAATCGGGGTTTCCTTCCACAAACCTGACATCCTGGATGTATTGGTAAGTCACTCAACCGTTACTACTATTGTTCCAACGGTTTTGCCGCTTATTCCTAACTATTTCATCTAGGAGCCTCTTGCTTCCTAGATGTTCCTCCCTCTCTGCATCATTGTTAGAAATCCAATCATTCTGGAACAATAACACACTCAAATCCCTCCTTAACCTGAATTCAATAGCTCGCTGTATAACAATCATCCTAATAGCACCTGCATTGCATCTGTTGAGATGGTACGACATAAGTACAGGCAAGCAAAGCAAGCATAATAACACGCTGTATTGAGAGAAGCTTCTGACGCCCCAAGACTGTCGTGGCTGTTTCCCACCATACAGCGGCGCCGTAAGTGGCACAGGCCACAAACAAAACCAGATATACTTATGGTGCGAACAGCACGACTCAAATTGCGTCGTATTTAGCCCACAGTTGCCTGCAATCGCTCCTTGACAATTGCTAAATGTGGAGTGAAACTCATTCCTTCACTCATGGTCAGCCCCAGATATTTGACTTGCGTCACATACCTGATGCTGAACCCATTTATCCCGAACGATTGGTGGGCGTACCGGCGACAACTTGCCTTTCAGCAGCATTGTCACCGTTTTATCCATCGATATGTCTACACCCACAACAACGTCCTAATTGTGAACAATTTCTAGAAATTGACTACCCGTCCGTTCTATTTCATTACGCGAACGACCTCCCACTAAAATAAGAAGGTCATCCGCGTATGCAGAACATTCACAGAGTGGCTATAGCTGTGCCAGCAAGGAGTCCATCATGAGGTTCCATATATATGGACCACAGATAAATCCCTGTGGGCAGCCACGAGTCACACCGGTCACAACGCTCCCACTCATTCTAACGATAGAGGCCTTTCTGTCCGAAAAATAAATCCTCCCAAGAGTAATTTCTGGACAGTTGAGTTCCTCCATCGTTCAATCACCCGATCCCAGATCAGGTAGTCGAATGCTCCATTGAAGTCAACAAAAATGCCAAGAACATATTTGTTGACATTCTCCCTATCAGTATTCTGGTTATAAATCCAGGCGTCCTCTACGCTGCGTCCTCTTCTGAAGCTGTATTATCTATCAGACTACATACCGCTCGTTAGCTCCTGAAGCCGTTCCACCATTACTCTTTCCAGCACTTTTCCCAGTGGTAGGATCGCTCCTGATCTCATCAGGGAACTTCAGGAGAGGGACAACACTAGCTTTTTTCCCTCCCTCCCAAACACACTTATCGTAGACATCTTCCACGTATTCAGGAATGAACTTCCACAAGCTTTTGCAGAGCTCTCCGTTCAAACCATCAATACCTGGAGACCATTTAGATCTAACCATGCCAAAAGTGTACCCCAACTCCCCATCATCTAATAAAGGGACAGGTACCTCTTGAGTGTGAGGTGCCTGTGCTTCCGACCTGGAAAAGAACGCACCCAAACGAGCCTTTGCACACTCACTCTATGTTTACAACAAGGTGTCACTAACTCGAAGTGAGGTTATATCATTATTTCTACGACCCCTGCAGATCTTATAGATCTGCCCCCAGGGTCGTTTCTATTTTGCCCCACGAAGCTTCTCCAATCTTCTTCTTTGATTCGTATAAGCATGTCTTTGTACTCTCTCATCTCAGTACTACGATCATGTCGAATCTGGGGTAACCTATCGGAATTGGACCTTCTAGCACGTTGAAACTTCCGTCTCAAACGCCTGACGGTTCTCCTCTTTAGGGTTAGCTCGTGCGTCCACCATTTAAGTTTTTTGTCGCTGGGCTCATTTACTATGTGGAGGCTATTAGTCACCACCCTTCCGCTGAGTGCCTCGCCTCGACTGTGGCTATGGTATCCGGCCGAATGCCCGGATGCCTTACTAAACCACGTGGAAGACGAGGCATTCGCATCTAGCCCAAGAATAATTGGACTACTACTCGCAGGTAGTAGTAGCCTATACATGTACCCCAGGTAAGGCTCTAGGGGTTTCTCTGAATTTGCAGTACAATCGGATACACTTGAAGTAATATAATATCTTCATCCAGCCATTGCTTTACTTGAGCATCTACGATTTTTTGATCTTGAAATGATACACGCCTAGGTGGCTGATACACCGGTACATCGTCCTTTAAAACAATTTTCATTTCCACCGGGGAAAATTTGATAATTTTTGGCTCATATTAAGCAATCAGCTTTTCCACTTCTAACATTTTTCCCTTATCGAGATGTGACAAATCATACGTTGATTCCGGCCCCTGTTCATCTATACAAATCATACTAAAAGCTGCTATTTCTGCCTCTTCTGCAATTTTACCATTATACTTTTTGTTGTTCGTTTGAAACATAATATATCATCTTTTTTAGCTCTGGTTTCGAAGCTACCTAACGTGACCACTTCTGAATTACCGATTTCGCCCAGTACTCGTTTATCTTTGTTTGGCTAAACTTTAAGATTAAGTTTTTCGACAATATCTACCCTTATCAAACACAATCGACTACCTGTATCAACTAACGAAGGAAAAATTGTGCGAAGCTTCGCCACATTTGAAACATGCGCAGTTTATAATTGATCGTTGAGTATTTTCCTTCCTATCTTCCTTGATACTAACTTTGTTTTCAACTTCCACCTTTAGTTTATATTTAATTTTCTCATAAATTTGTATTTAATTACCTTATACTCCTTGCATGGTATAAAATCGTCTTGTTCAATTTTGAATCGGGAATCCCTGATATTAAATATTCTATTATGCTAGCTTCCTCCAGTTTTACCCGCTTTGCTATTTCCATTAAGGCATATAAAAATTGAATACATGTTTCGGTTTGTCTCTTTTGACGATTCCTTAAAAGCCTATGTGCCTCAACTGAAGAAAATCATATTTTGATTTCATCAATTATAGCTTGTTTTAAAGATATCCAATCGCGGATACCAGTTTGGCTTCGAATAAATGCCCTAGCTGCTCCCGAAACACTATCCAGGTGCTTTTCTTTCGGAAACACAAACTAGAAATGATGGATATCCAATGTATCAGCGTCGCTCACCAGATGACAATGGCAGGAACATTTAGCATTCAATTTAGAGGCGTGAATATCGAAGTTAACAACACATCGAAGTCGACAACATATGGGTCGTACCATGTTCGCCACTGTTGTCTAATTCACATTCAAAAGTCATGTCAATGTTGCGTATTGCAGTTTGGTGCAATCGATAAAATACGTGTGTAAATACGTCACCAAAGGAAGTAACATGGCGGTTACTGATCTTGAACGGTACGGTCGATACATGAACTGCAATAAAGCGCTTTGTATGATATTTACTTTTGCGATTCATAAACATTTTCCGACTGTTGTGCGTCTCGCAGTTAATTTGGAGAATGACCAAATAGTCTATTTCAACACAGAGAATACAGTACAGACGGAGAAAACACCCCCAGAAACAAAATTAACATTCACGAATTTTTTCTCAACTTTCGTCAGTGAACCGTTTGCGAGAACTTGCTCTATTCGGAAATATCTTGATATTATACATACAATTGCTGGAACGTGATAATCACTGGAATGAAGTTCGCACACTTTTCGCGATGATCAGCCATCAAATTAGCGTCAATTATGGAATACGAACAAAAATGACATTGCCGAAGACATTTTACATCGTATTCGCTAAGAATTGGAAATGGGTAAATTCCGGTTGATACTTCCTTCAATTCCATCTTCCCTTTACCAATTCACCAAAGATGAACTCATCACGAATATTCGGACATTGGACAAATTATCGTAACTACAATTCCTTAAGTGCACGCGCAATGTTAGCTGCCAAAAATACCGATGTTGTTGACTTAAACTGGAAGATTCAAAGTCAAATTCCGGGAGACTTGCGATCATACAAATTGATCGATCGTGGAATTTCTAAATTCTTTGAATAGGCTTGGTATGCCACCGCATCATTTGCGTCTCAAAGTTGGATCTGTCGTTATTATGTTCCACAATCTTCAGGCGCCGAAACTGTGTAATGGAACCTGACTGATTGTGACGCAGCTATCGAATACAAAGGGGCAGAATGCTTGATTCTACGAATTCCTCTGAGTTCTAACGATTTGAAATTTCAGTTCAAACGTATTCAGTTTCCAGTGAAAATTGCATTTGAGAGGATAGTCGAATAGTGTATGGTATACATCTGGAAATGCTATGTTTCTCACTCGGCCAGATATACGTGGCCTGCTCACGAGTTGGAAAACCATATTTTCTATAGTACACCGGAACAGAAACCAAAAAATGTTGTTTATCAAGCTGAGATACATTGCAAAAAAGTGAAATGATAAATTCAACTTTTCATTTCTAAACACATAATTTCACGCAGGACAACGACTGCGGAGTCAGCTAGTAATATATTAAAACGAAAGTATGTCTGTATGTTCCGGGTAGGCTCCGCAAAGGCTCGACCAATGGCAATGAAACTTTCAGAAAATCTTTAGCTTGACCTGACGAGTAATCGTGTAAAGTTTTGTGAGGATCGGAGCACTTTTTTTTAAATGTCAAATACAATTTTTATTTACTATGATGATATTCTATTGTTTTACAACCCAAATTTGTGTTGACACATGCGTTGTGGATATATATGTATGTCAATATTAAACATATTTGCTTGATAAGAACCTGCGAAATTTTAGAGGAAATGAATACCCAATGGGAGGTGCTCTTATTCTTCTGCCTGGTGACTTCCGTCAAACTTTGCCGGTTATTCCGCGTTCAACTCCCGCAGATGAGCTAAACGCTTGCCTGAAATCTTCATATCTTTGGAGCAGAGTCGAGAAAACCACACTATCAACGAATATGCGTGTTTATTTACATGTACTATATATATATATAAATAATTAATTACAAAAATTCGAAATGGCTTTATGAACGCGCAATTTAAGCACCAAAGAATGATGACGTTAACAAACTCAATGATCAAATTCAATCGAAACTTTCCGACGAAGAACTCAATTATAAGTCAATCGACACTCTCATCTGGAATGCCGCCACACTCACAAGGTCAATCGTTGACTATCGCCGGTTTAAATTAGGAGAATTCGTGTTTTTCAGACGCCCAATTGTATGTGGCTAGCTTCCGAGTTGGCACATCTAAAAACTTCTACGGTAATACTCCAAATGAAAAAAACGAAAAATGTAGTCTACCCAGTGGTTTTAAGATGAGTTTTAACAAACTGATGAGTCTGCTGTGTGAAGTGGACATCGTTCATAATGAATATATTTATAATTACTAGCTTTTTGCTCTATTAATTTAAATTATCTTTGTTTTTTTTCATATATTGAAACAAAAGACCTCTATTTGTCATTTACATCTAATGAAATCATTTTAACTGGTTTTAAATGACTATCAAAGTACCTTGTATTATTCATGTCGTTTGTATTTATCACGTACTATTATATTACTATTTTAATTCTTTAAGCAAAAAAAAACAACAATTACATTTTATGTTTTATTTTTTTCAAAAATTTATTTTGGGATGAAATCTCTAATTTTCTTTTAAATTCAATTTTATCTTTTAAACTAGCTGACACCGCAGCCATTATCCTGCGGGAAAATACGTGTTTTGAAATGAAGAGGAAGTTGAATTTAAATTGTGTTAAAAATCATTTATTTACGATTTTTCTACATTTCTTTAATGTAGCGCTGCTTGATAAACAAAATATTATGGTTTCTGTTCTGGTGCGTAAATGTACAGAGAAGATGGGTTTCCAACTCGTCAACATGCCATATATATAGCAGGCCGTGAGAAAAACATAGCATTTCCAAATTTATGCAACACTCTTCTAGCGACTATCCTTGTGTCCTATTGATTGTCTTCGCAAAATCAATTTTCCCCGGAAATTGAATACGTTTGAACTGAAATGGCTGTTCCTTGTTGTATTCGATAACTGCGACATAATCAGTCAGGTTCCACTACGCAGTTTTGACAGTTTAAGTCAGTGACATCGGTATTTTTGGGACCTAAAATTGCGCGTTACGATAATTTGGTCAATGTTCGGATAAACATTTCTGATGAGTTTACCTTCTGTTGAAGTAAATTGACAAATTGATATCAAACCACTGGAAGTATCATCCGAAAATTACCCATTTCCAATTCTTAGCGAATACAGTGTATAATTTCATCGGCAATGTCATGTTTTCATATCCCATAATTGACGCGAATTTAAAGGCTGATATGTCGCATTGTCCATCGACTGTTTCCAGTGATTATCATATTCCGGTAATTGTAATTGCTGGCATAATTCTCAAAAAGTTGCACACAATGAACCATTCACAAAACGCAATGATTTAAATGAAGTTGAACCGCGAGACGCACAGCAGTCGGAAAACTGTCACGAATTGCAAAAGTAAATATCCGACAAAGCGCTTTATTGCAATTAACATATCGACCCATTTGATACTGTTGATATCATCTCGTTCAAGGCTAATAACCGCCATATTGCTTTCTTTGGTGAAATATGTATTTGCAAACATATTTGATCGATTTTACAAATCTGCAATACGCAACATTGAATGTGAATTAGACAACAGTGGCGAATATGGTACGATCCATCTGTTGTCAACTTCGAAGTGTTGTTAACTTCGATATTCACGCCTCTAAATTGAATGTTAAATGTTCTGCCATTGTCGTCTGGTGAGCGAGCCATTGTTACCTGGTGAGCGACGCCGATAGAGTGGATATCCATCATTTCCAGTTTGCGTTTCCGAAAGAAAAGCACATGGATAGTGTTTCGTGCATTTATTGTCAGACATACAAACCGAAAATGGATTGTAGTGTCCGCAAAGTTCATGAACCATATTGGTTTCCACCACTTCGTATAATACTGGATCTTTCTCTGAATCAGGAATTTCCGCAGAAATGATTTTATCAATTTGATCTGGTGCAACCACCATCCACCATCCAAAGAAGAGTATGTGCGTGCGACAAACCTCTCTTTTGCCACTCAACAGAGTACATCGAGCATCTAACAGCACCACATATACGTTGCTTTAAGATAAAGTTTACAAAACATCGCAAACTGTTGTTTGAAAAGTTGTCCCCTGACATCGTGACGATCGCTTGCTGATTGACCGCGATCCATAATTTCATTCGTATGTCATCGCATCCTGGGAATACTCGGTCATGTGCCATGGGCTGTCAATATACATACTTATGTTGATGCCAAAACGAACGCGACCTGAAACACACATAACGTTTTCACGGAATAAATTTCAATAATTTTTTTTTTTGAATAACCGGAATAAAGAAAGCAAACGACAAATTTGACAATTGAAAAACAAAAGGAAAAAAGTAGAAAAAAAAATTTTGTATGAAAAAAAGTTATTTTTTTGGAATTGTCCAACTTTCCGACTTTTCCTCACGAAAAGCATACGGTTTTTTATTTCTAAACTTTCCTCGTTCCACAGCGAACAACCTCTGAAAATTTCATCAAGATTGTTTCAGCTGTTCTCGAGCATTAGCGTTACTAAAAGCATTCATTCGTTTGTGTGGGAAAAAGAAAAGGTCTCTTTTTAGGGGTTTTCCGGCAAAAAAAAAAGAATTGACAAAATTGGTTTAGGCGTTTTTGAGTTATGCGCCAGCATTTAAAATCATGTTCGTTTTTATTTCCTTTTTAAAATCGTATTTGAAAATTTATTTTCTTCATAACTTTTTTTTTCGGAAAATTTTCCAGAATTTTCTTAAGTATTCTCCTTGTTTGATCGGAGACCTGTCCGAATTGGTGGTAATCACCGAAATCGGTCCAGGCGTTCTTCAGTTATAAGTGTAGTAACTAACGTCACTTTCTTTTATATCTAATATATAAAATTTCGGTCACGGTGTACGTTATTGAACTCCTCTGAAACCGCTCGACCGATTTTCGTGAAACTTAGCGTGCATATCGGCTAGGGTGGAGAATCGGACATCATCTATTTTTCATCCTCCTAAATGTTAAGAGAAATTGGAAAATTCCCAAAAAGTAACATTTTTCCATACAAAATTTTTTTTTCAATTATTGTTTGTTTTGTTTTTCAATATTTTTATTTGTCGAATATTTGGATCATTCAATTTCGGCCGCATGCTTTTTTTTACTCCGGCTATTCAAAAGAAAAATTATTGATAATTATTCAGTGAAAACGTTATGTTTCACATAAAGTGATCAATTACAGATTGAAATTTCTTACGAAGCCTCGAAGAGGTCGCGCTAATATCGGTCGGCGTTCCTTTTGCCATCAACGTATGGCAGCCCAAGAGACATGAACGATTACTCCCAGAATGCGATGACATGACGCAGCGAGTTTGATGGATTTTGTCTTGAAGCAACATATGGTACATACATATGTATATACGGTGCTGTTAGATGCTGGATGTATTCTGTTGAGTAGCAAAAAAAGTTAGCTGCACGCACACATCCTTTTTTGCATGGTGGATGGTGGTTACACCAGATCAAACTGATGAACTCATTTCTGCGGAAATTCCTGATGCAGAGAAAGATACAGTATTATACCAAATGGTGAAAACCAATATGGTTAATGGACCTTGCGGACAACACAATCCAACTTCGGGTTATATGTCTGACAATAAATGCACGAAACACTATCCAAGTGCTTTTCTTTCGGAAACTCAAACTTGAAATGATTGATATCCACTGTATAGGCGTCGCTCACTAGACGACAATGGCAGAACATTCAGCATTCAATTTAGAAGAATGAATATTGAAGTTGACAACACATGGATCGCATCATATTCGCCATTATTGTGTAATTCACATTCAAAACTTATATCAATGTTGAGTATTGCAGTTTGGTGTAATCGATAAAATACTTTTGTAATTACGTCACCAAAGGAAGCAACATGGCGGTTATTGGTCTTGAACGATACGGTCGATACGTGAACTGCAATAAAGCGCTTTGTAGGATATTTACTTTTGCAATTCATGAACGTTTTCCGACTGTTGTACGTCTCGCAGTTAATTTGGAGAGTGTATTTCAACCCAGAGAATACAGTACTTCCAGTGGAAACACCGCCAGCCACAAAATTAACATTAGTTTTTTCTCAACGTTTGCCAGTGATTTGTTTGCGAAAAAATTGATCTAATCGGAAGAACATTGACATTACACCTGGAATGCATCGTCAAAGAAATAGTTGCGCAGAAAGCAATTCCAACCAGTAGATTAACATCCAGGTGTGTTATCAACTAATGCATTGGGACAAATTTACACAATTCACCGAAAAACGACGACTGCTTCTGCCTTCTGTTGCTATTGATTAATGTACGCGGTTCAACTTTATTTGAGTCATTGCTTACTGTGAATGGTATGGTCTGTGCAAATTTTGGAGAAGTAAGACAGCAATTACAATTGCTGGAACACTTTAATCACTGGAATGAAAACGAAGTACGCACACTTTTCGCTATAAACATTTAGGCAAATCAGCCTTCAAATCCGCGTCTAAAAATTGGAAATTGATCAATTCCGGTGCATCGATATCAATTCCATCTGTTGTTTATCAATTCACGAAAGATGAACTCATCACGAATGTTCGGACATTGGCGAAATTATTGTAACTATGATTCCTTAAGTGCACGCGCAATATTAGCTGCCAAAAATACCGATGTTGTTCACTTAATCTAGAAGATTTAAAGTCAAATTCCGGGAGACTTGCGCTCATACAAATTGATCGATCGTCTTAACAATGAAGACGACGCCGTGAATTATCCAGTGGAATTTCTAAACTCTTTGGAGAGGCTTGGTATGCCACCGCATCATTTGCGTCTTAAAGTTGGATCTGTCGTTATTATGTTCCGCAATCTGCGCTATCAAACACAAGGGGGCAGAATGCTTGATTCTACGAATTCCTTTGAGTTCTAACGATTTGCCATTTCAGTTCCAACGCATTCCATTTCCAGTGAAAATTGCATTTGAGATGAGAATCAATAGGACACAAGGATAGTCGCTAGAAGTGTGTGGCATAAATTTGGAAATGCTATGTTTTTCACAAAGCCGGACATACGTGGCGTGCTCACGAGTTGGAAAACCATCTTCTCTGTACATTTACGCACCGAAACAGAAACTAAAAAATATTGTTTATCAAGCTTCGTTACATTGAAAAAATTTCGAAAAATCGAAAATAAATGATTTTAACACAACATAAATTCTACTTTCTTTTCATTTCAAAACACATAATTTCAGGCAGGACAACGGCTGCCGGGTCAGCTAGTATATAGATAAAAGAAAATACGTAATTAAAATAGTGGTAATTTTCAACTTTAAACACGAATGCGTCGAAAACTATAAGCTTCCTGCGGCTATAACTATATATGTACTTTGGAGGATCTCCTCTATCCGACCATATCCTTTTTAATCTCGAAATCCTGGGACGATATACTAAATCCTTCCCAAATTAATATTGATGCCTTATTTTACTCCATATTTTTGTAACCAGGTTAAAAATAATTTAAATCATTTTAAAAGATTATGTTGAGGAAACCGAATATAACGTCTCAATATCGTGCACAACATCTACGAAATTTTGTATTGACAATAAAATAAATAGAGAGTATATTGGCATTAAATGTTCCAAAAGTAAGTTAGAAGCATTTGGAGAAATGAGTTGTAAAATTAATCCATTTTACAATTTCAATGCTTTTTAATTTTTCGCTAAGAAAATAAAAAAATTGAAAATGTTGGAGCGTTTTTCAAATCTCATGAAGATCAGGTCATTATAATTATTCCTTATTTGTAATCAAAATTAATAGTTTAAATAGTAGTTATTATTACTGTTTCATAAGTATTTATTAATGTCATTAATTCACGGATAATTCACATTTACCATGCCCAAAGCATGCGTCATACTTTCAATTCTGGCATTAACTTGAGCCCGATATGCTTTTGTATCAATTATAAGAACGATATTCTATTTACTAACATGTATGTATGTACATATATGGTTGAAGGTAATAATCTTCACGCGCTCGAAAAGAGAACAGAAGAAAATGAATATGAAGATAATTGAATAATTTAAATAATTAAGAGATAATTTAAATATTTAATGTTCTAAATTTATTGTAAAATAGAGCAAAATATAGTCCGGCGAAGCGGGCTGGGTACGCTAGATTCAGTTATTCTTACTTTTTGAATTTTTGGTGTTAGCATAATCGGCCATATGTTACTTAGACTGAAGTATAAATTAAATTCTTTTATAATGAAGATAATACAATGAAATTATACCAGCTTTTAAATTATTAGTACTTCATTGTTCCAAAATTTTGATTGAAATATGTACATGTAATTACACGAAAGTAAATTTGCTATGCATCAAATCAGAATGTATGATATTTGTATGTATGTATTTTGACGATAAGAGATACTAAGGCTTCAGGATATATGTAACTAAATTTGGATCAAATTGAAAGGTACATTTCATTTCCTTCAAAGTATTCCCCTCCCGCTGCAGTACTATTATGCCAACGAATTTTCGAGTCATCTATGCACTCGAAAAAATCTTCCGTCGTGATGGCCATCATAGGCTTCTTCGATTCAGCTTTTATATTCTCAATTGAGTCAAAGCGGTGTCCTCGGAGTGATCATGTGAATTTGCTAAACAGCCAGAAATTACATGAAGGTAAATCAGGCGAATCCGGTGGTGGTGACACCAATGCAGTATGAGATGGTGCATTATCGCACTTCTTTGTTCAATAAATTCAGACATAGTAAAAATCGAAGAATTCACTTTTCGAGTATCACAACACGACGCGTATGTCAAATACTAATGAATATTTTGACATGAAATTTAGCATAGATGTCAATAACAGTACTACCAGCTTACCGATTCGAAAAACACGCGAAGTATGTATAAATTAAAAAATTCCTTTCAATTTGATCACAGTAGTATATATGAAAAAAATATAAAAGGCTCCCCATAAGTTTTTAATAATTGTGCAAATATTTTTATTTTCATTATTTTTATTCAACTTCTATTAAAAACTATTTTGGACTCCTCATTTTAATGTGTTATAATAGCATGTTTTTCAGTTTTTTTTAATATTTAAACGTTGAAATGCCACCGAAAAAAATGTAACCTCAACAACGCGCGAAGCTGAGAGACACGACGAAAGCGTGTTGAAAGAGCATTAAACTGCCAGATAATTTATGCACTGTTTTTGAGGAAACAAATCAATTGATTCAGAGTATTTTTTCGAATATACAGGGAGATTACTTGAATCATAACTGGCTCAGTGAGCGGCCTATTTTGGCAGACAAAAATGTTGATGTTGACGAAATTAACTTCCGAATGCAACAGTTGTTGCCAGCCGATCTCATGTTTTTTAAATCAGTCGATACTGTTCTTAGTAAAAATGAAAAGGGTAAGTTTTCCAAATGAATTTTTAAATTCTCAGATATATTCGGAATGCCACCACATAATATTCGATTAAAGAATGGTTTTCCTATTTTTCTCCGCGTAATTTGAATCCACCTCGGTTATGAAATGGTGCGAGAGTGGCTATCAAAAATATCATCGGAAATATTCTTGAAGCAACCATATTATTTGGGAAGTTTAAAGTTGAAGTCGTTCTGTTGCCTCGTATTCCAATGATACCATCGGTTTCTACGATACCCTTCAGGAGGCTACCATTTCCATTTCGTTTAGCTTTTGCAATGACAATAAATAAATCTCGAGGTCAAACAATGTCCATTTGTGGTTTAGATTTCGAAAATCCATCTTTTTCCCATGGGAAAATATAAGTATGTTGCATGTTGACGTGTAGGAAAACCGTCGAATCTATTTGTGTTAGCTAAATACGGATTAACCAAAAATATTGTGCACCAATTAGTGCTAAATTAAATAGAGATTAAAAAAGATTATTGATAATGCAAAATATTGACTATTATTCTTAAAGATTTAAAACTATTTGTTAGAAATTGTAATAAAAAAAAATATTTTTAAATTTATTCTTTTGTATTAACTCTTGTCAAATTTAATAGTATGAAAATTTTGTCCCATCGCACATAGGAGCATTTGGTCTCAAAAACCGGACAAAATTATTTAAAGTGATTTTATGAATGAAAATGAATAAAAATGCATGATTTAACCGAACATTTTATATTGAATATATTTGAGAAGGGGGTAGTGCCGACCAGTTTTTATCTATTTTTGCTCATCCCACATACTACAAATATATATGCACATACTCAAAAAAATGTTCCCTCGGTTTCATTTAGGTATGTTAAATGCAATCAGCAATCATGTGTACCAAGGTCAAGTGGATGTCCGAAAATCTTGGTAATAGTTATATAGGTGGGGGGGTTGTGTTGGAGGGGTCAAATTTTTGCGCAATTGTATCTATTTTAGGCGCAAAGATACAGTGTTCTGAATAAAATATGTTCTGCAATTTTCATTGAGACTTGACTCAAATATTGGCGGATATATCCAACATAAAGTGACCTAGAAGTTCTAAAATCTTTATATTAGGTATATGAAGGCTCAGGAAAGTATTGACCCGACTTAACCGGGCAAAATGTTTAAGCTTATATGTTAAGTAGAAGCCTTGTAGTTTACTAGGAAAAATAAATCATAGCTCGACCTCGCGCAACACTATAACAAAAACACTAATTTCTAAAAAATTAAAAAAAAATTAGTTTTTTTAATGATTCATTGTTTTCCCGAAAAAACATATAAATACATTAACTAAATTAATTTTTATATCATTAGTATTAAACACATACCATGTTGTCCTGAATCCATAAAAAATATTTTCAAGAATTCCGTTCAGACAATAAAAAAAAAAACCAATTGCAATTTCGAGAAGAATGGAGAGTTTCGCGAATAAGCACGTGCGTTCTGAACGAAGTCTAGGCTCCGACTACTTGTGTGGCAATATAGCGGCCTGAAGGTCATTCATTTAATCGGTTCATTGTAGATCGGTTATTTAGGTACCAAAAAAATCAACTTTGAGTACCATAAACAAGTAAGGAAGGGCTAAGTTCGGGTGTCACCGAACATTTTACACTCTCGCATGATAAAGTGATAATCAAGATTTCATTATCCGTCATTTACAATTTTTATACTCTCGCAACAAAGTTGCTAAGGAGAGTATTATAGTTTTGTTCACATAACGGTTGTTTGTAAGTCCTAAAACTAAAAGAGTCAGATATAGAGTTATATATACCAAAGTGATCATGGTGACGAGTATAGTTGAAATCCGGATGTCTGTCTGTCTGTCCGTCCGTGCAAGCTGTAACTTGAGTAAAAATTGCGATATCATGATGAAACTTAGTACACGTATTTCTTGGCAAAAATCGGGTAATAACCACGTCCACCTCCCATACAAGGGTTATGTTGAAAATCACTAAAAGTGCGTTAACCGACTAACAAAAAACGTCAGAAACACTAAATTTTACGGAAGAAATGGCAGAAGGAAGCAGCCAGGCTTTTTTTAAATTGAAAATGGGCGTGGCGTCGCCCACTTATGGACCAACAACCATATCTCAGGAACTACTAGACCGATTTCAATGAAATTCGGTATGCAATATTTTCTTAACACCCTGATGACATGTGAAATCAGTTCACAACCACGCCTTCTTCCAATATAACGATATTTTGAATTCCATCTGATGCCTTCTCTGTATAATACGAGTATATACATTAGGAACCAATGATGATAGCGGAATAAAACTTTACAAAAATACGGTATTTGAAAAATATGTAAATGACGGATAATGAAATCTCGATTATCACTTTATCATGTGAGAGTATAAAATGTTCGGTGACACCCGAAATTAGCTTTTCCTTACTTGTTAATTAAAGTTTTGTGCAATCAAATTTAAAATCAGTTCAGTAGTTTAGGCGTCCATCGCGGACAAACAATGTGACACGTGATTTTTATATATAAAGCTATAAAAAAATTATTCAAAGCTCCCCATAATGTCTTAATAATTGTGCAAATATTTTTATTTTCATTATTTTTATTCAACTGCTGTGTATCGGGAAAAGTTATGCTGTCACCTCTGCTTACTCCGTTCGAACCTTCATTATCTCTTCTTGCTGGTGATTCAGCTGATTCAAAATTATTTCTTCGTAAGGTTCGCAAATTTAAATCTTTCTTTTAAATAACGTCGTTTGGGGCAACTAAAATTTGCAATTTCGCATCAGATGGTCGTAATTTTGAAACTACATTCAAAATATTATACAACACCAAGTATACCACAAAATTGGGTCATTGATGCCAATGACTGATACTGATCCGAAATTTCAACGAATATATTTTATGGGCGATTGTGAAGAGAACGTGACAACTCGGTGCCAGTATAATTTCATTGAACAAGCAGAGAAAAGAGCTATTGTGATATTGCTTGAAAATTTTTTAAAAGATCAGAATCAACTAATTCGAATGAATAAAAGTATTTTGTCGTGATTGCAAATTTATAACTATCAAATCGTTATAAAAACTGACAAAGTACCATTGGGTGAACATGCTGGCAGACTCAACCCTCCAACTGTTGATGAGGTTGCTGTAATTATGGTTGGTGATGCAGTTTAAAAAAAGGGATATAAAAATTACTCGGCGAGACAATACTGTCACTTCGTTTTCGGATCTACACCGTTCATACGACGTACGACAATATCCATTAATATTTTGGCAAGTACAGAATTAACATCAAACAGTGTGTTCCAAATACCGGTAAATTTAACAACTAATTATTTACTTTCGTATTATATGTGTGAATTTTAAGTTCTTATTTCATTATATTTTTATAATCTCGCAACAATGTTGCTAACGAGAGTATTATATATATATATATATTTTTTTTTTTTTTTTTTTTTTCAAAATTTTATTTAATTTATTGAATCTGCTTTTTCTTAAAGCCTAACAATAAGTTATAAAATCTTAAATCTAATTAAAAACTAGACAGGCTCAAGCAAGTTATTGAGCTGTTTTGGTGATACGTTGCTCCTTAGTACGCTGGCATATCTCTTCTTTTAAGTCGTGTTTGATCGCAGGAATGTACCAAAGCATTAGCCAGAGGGTTTGGGTGATCTCGGAGTTTAGATATATATTTAATTCTGCTGTCTTCTACTTCTTTCTTTACCATAGGGATACCAAGGTCTTTATGGATATTTTCGTTACGCATGTACCATGGTGAACACGTGATTGTTCTAAGCATTTTTGATTGAAACCTTTGTAATATATCAATATTGGTTGCACAGGTCGTACCTCACAGTTGAATGCCATACATCCAAATCGGCTTTATGACCGCATTATACAAAAGCACTTTGTTGTCTAGGCTAAGTTTTGAGTTTTTATTTAAAAGCCAATTTAAATTTGCAGCTCTAATCTTCATACATGTTATTTTACTAGAGATGTGTTTTCTCCACGTGAGCCTTCTATCTAGGTGAATACCAAGATATGTTACTTCGTTCGCTTGGGGTACTAATATATTGTTTATTTTTACTGCCGGGCACATCTTTGGTCTTAGCGAAAATGTAATATGCTTACACTTCTGTTCATTCACGTTTATACGCCAGTTCGCTAGCCACTCTTCGACAGAACTTAAATTCTTCGCTAATATTCGTGATGCTAAAATGTGGCATTTGTTACGGCTCACTATAGCTGTGTCATCCGCAAAAGTTGAAGTTAATACATTATTAGCTGTTGGAAGATCTGCTGTATATATGATGTATAGTGTTGGGCCTAACACACTGCCCTGGGGTACACCAGCCCTTATCTGTCGTTCATCAGATATGAAATCTCCCACTTTTACCACAAATCGTCTATTTTTTAAATAAGACTCCAATGTTTTATACAGTTCTAAAGGTAGAATTTTTTTAATCTTGTATAAAAGACCTTCGTGCCACACCTTATCAAACGCCTGAGCTACATCTAAAAATATTGCTGAACAGTACTCCCTGTGCTCAAATGCTTTCCTTATCTCGTTAGTAATTCTATTTACTTGCTCTATTGTGCCATGTTTCGCACGAAAACCGAATTGATGCATGGGTATTGTATTATTTTCATGGAGAAAAGGAGTTATCTTTGATAGTAATACTTTTTCAAATACTTTTGAAAGACAGGGTAGAAGACTGATTGGTCTGTATGAAGACGGCTGTGTTAAGTCTTTCCCAGGTTTATCTATCAAGATAATCTGCGACTTTTCCATGAAATTGGATAGTATCCGAAACTAAGAATTGCATTGAAGAGCAAAGAGAGCACCTCTACAGCAATAATTGGTAACTCAATTAGCATTTTTGGGGAAATATTATCATATCCCGGCGCCTTTTTTGAATTAAGTTCTTTGATGATACAAATAATTTCAAAAGGTGAGGTCTTAAGAGACTCTATCGACTCTTTAAGATTGACAGCTTAAAGTTATTCTTTGGCAAATTGGGTTGAAATACCTTTTCTAGGTGATTTGCAAAACAATTAGCCTTTTCCTCGTCACTTCGAGCCCAATTTCCACCCAAGTCTCGTATTGGCATGTTGGAGTCAGTTGGTGGCTTCATGGACTTTTGGGCTTTCCAAAGGGAATTTTGCTTGTTTGAATTTGGACACAGCTTCTTTATATACATTTCGGTGTTCAATTCTTCCTCACGTTTGAGCGCTTTTTTTAATTTACGTACCGCAGCTTTCAATTGAAGCTGAGTGGAGGGGGAGCGATTTATCTGCCATTCACGTCTTGCACGCCTTTTTTCATTTACAAGCATTTCTATTTCTCTATTAGAGATTTTTCTGAAGCCAAGCGGATTACGAGTATATCTTTTGTTTGGTGTTGCTAAGACAGCTGCGCTGGTTATTATATCATTAACTTCTCTTATACTTTCGTCAATATCACTTTCTGTATTTATTTTGTACTCAATATTAATGTGGCTACTGACGTATTTTTTATATTTTAGCCAATTCGTTTTATAAGAAGTTAGACCCACTTTTGGATTAACGAATATGGGTTGTTCAAATAACTTTATTAGTACAGGAGAATGATCAGAAGATAGATCAGTACATGTATCAGCTGTTATGTGCGATTTATCTATATTTTTGATTACAGCAAAATCAATTAAATCTGGTATTTTCTTACGATCACTAGGCCAATATGTCGGCTTACCAGGAGATATTATTTCAAGGTTATTGTGCCTATTTATAACAGTTTGATACAACTGTCGTCCTTTCGGATTAATAAGACGTGAGCCCCAGTACGTGTGTTTTGCGTTGTAATCTCCACCTGCTAGAAATCTTTGACCTAGTGTTCTAAAAAAGTCTTTAAATTCGATTTCTGTAATTTTAAAACGAGGTGGACAGTATATAGCCGTAAGGTTTAGGTCACAACCCCGATTTTTTAGTGATATTGTTGTAGCTTGTAACTGTGGTGTAGCATGAGATTCTAGAGCATAATGGCTTAAACGATTTCTAATCAACACTGCCGTACCACCATGTGCTTTTCCATCCGGATGATTTGTAACATATAGTCTAAATCCCGGTATATTGAAATTATTTTTATTTGTTAAATGAGTTTCTGATATAAGCATTACATCTATGTTTTTTTCAGACAGAAATCTAATAATCTCTAATTTATGTTGGTTAACACCGTTAGCATTCCATATACATATATTTAGTAAGCTCATTTTTTACTTAATAAATTTTGCAGCATTTGATTTTGTGATTTTATTAAATCCTGGATCATGTTTTGCATGCTAGACATAAATTGTGTCATACACTGTGTAAGATTTATAATCATAGTTTCAATACCTCCATTTGGAGGATTTTGCGGCAGTTGCATTTGCACAGTGTTGCCTTTCACCACATTAGCATAGCTTCCTTGCATATTATTATTGGTAGAAGTAATAGGTTTTGAACTTTTCTCTGAGTTTATTATAATATCATTACGGGGTGTTTGTAACATTTGGTTACGACGTGCTTGAATGCCCTGTGACAACTTCGATTTCAAATCTTTATATACAGGACAACCCCTGTAGTTAGCAGTGTGATTTCCTCCACAATTGCTGCATTTTTTATTTAATTCTTCTTTCTTAAGAGTGCATTTGGAAGTGGGATGTAAATCACCACATGCCACACAAACACTTCGTAGAGTGCAATATGATTTAGTATGCCCATATTCTTGGCAGTTAGTACATTGTACCGGACCGTTTCTTTTATGTGGTTCTTCCACAGTTACTCTACGATGCAGCAAATATTTCAAATTATATATTGGATGGGTCTCATTTTTTTTAAGCTGATTCGAATTCGGCAACAATTCAATTTTAAACATTGGCTGTGGTATTTTGTTTCTATTAAATATATTTACAACTGTTTTAATTTCAAAACCACATTCTTCCAATGCTTCTTTGACTTCACTAGAGTCTACGGCGGACTCTATACCCTTGATTACAACAACTAGGCCCTTAGAGCTCTTCAGTTGATACGAATAAAAATTCTTGTTTTTATTTGACAAAAATTTAACTATGTCCATAAAACTTTTTTCAGTGTAGGACTGAATTTTTGTTTCATCTATATTGCCTTTTTTCAAAGGCACTATATGGAAATTGTTAGTACCTACAATTTTACTTAATTCAGCAACGAGAGCATTACTGCTACGCTCACGCAAATAAATTGGAGGGGGTTTGGCATTTACGACTGTGGTGGTACCCTTCGCAACGTCGTCTGAACTCTTGCTTAGTAAGGCAAATCTGTTACCATTTAAAGCTCCCGTTTTATTCATATTTGGTGTGCCGACCTGAAATTTTTTAGGATTGACCGCTGCCTTTGAAGGACTTAATTTCCTTTTTATATTAACGTAGCGATCAATGCCAGTTTGCACAGACTGGCCTTTTTTTAATGGTACATTCTCACCTTGCGTTATGTTATTCTTCTCTGGCTGCGTGCTTGCTGGTACCTGCTTACTTGTTGGTGTGATCACTTTTGTTGATGGCCGTTGTTGATTGCCGTTCTCTGCTGCTTTTGTATTTTGTACGCTCTGCTTATGATGCTGCTCAGTTGTTCGCTTCGATGACTCATCATTCTCACCGTTGCCTTGTTTGTTGTTATGAGCTGTATTCGCAGGCTCGACAAAGCTGAAGTAGGCATTCAGAGAATGCCTACGGCCTTGTTGGTGGGGCTGCGCCGCGCTCATGTTTTTTTTTGTTTCTTTTATTGTTTATTTCGCACTTATGTATTTGTTTTTTTTTTATTATTTTGATTGTTTACAAAAAGTCTAATTTTTGTGTTTTTTATGTTTTTATTAACACTTACGGCGTTATTGCCTAACGCTTGCACCTAATGCACTTTTTTGGTATTTGTTTATTTTTGTTTTTTAAAGAAAGTTTCTACGGAGCGCATCAATACACGTCCGTTTAGATTGAAAGCTCGCAAAATCTGAAATTTGAAATTTTGTTCACATAACGGTTGTTTGTAAGTCCTAAGACTAAAAGAGTCAGATATAGGGTTATATATACCAAAGTGATCAGGGGGACGAGTAGAGTCGAAATACGGATGTCTGTTTGTCCGTCCGTCCGTCTGTCCGTCCGTCTGTCCGTCCGTCTATCCGCCCGTCCGTGCAAGCTGTAACTTGAGTAAAAATTGAGATATCATGATGAAACTTGGTACAAAAAATCGGCCTACTGCCACGCCCACAAAATGGCGGAAACCAAAAACCTATAAAGTGTCATAACTAAGCCATAAATAAAGATATTAAAGTGAAATTTGGCACAAGGGATCGCATTAGGGAGGGACATATTTGGACGTAATTTTTTTGGAAAAGTGGGCGTGGCCCCGCCCCCTACTAAGTTTTTTGTACGTATCTCGGAAACTACTACAGCTATGCCAACCAAACTCTACAGAGTCGTTTTCTTCAGGCATTTCCATATACAGTTCAAAAATGGAAGAAATCGGATAATAACCACGCCCACCTCCCATACAAAGGTTATGTTGAAAATCACTAAAAGTGCGTTAACGGACTAACAAAAAACGTCAGAAACACTAAATTTTACGGAAGAAATGGCAGAAGGAAGCTGCATCCAGGCTTTTTTGAAAAATTGAAAATGGGCGTGGCCTAGCCCACTTATGGACCAAAAACCATATCTCAGGAACTACTAGACCGATTTCAATGAAATTCGGTATATAACATTTTCTTAACACCCTGATGACATGTACGAAATATGGGTGAAATCGGTTCACAACCACGCCTTCTTCCAATATAACGCTATTTTGAAATCCATCTGATGCCTTCTCTGTATAATATATAGTACATTAGGAACCAATGATGATAGCGGAATAAAACTTTACAAAAATACGGTATTTGAAAAATATGTAAATGACGTATAATGAAAACTCGATTATCACTTTATCATGCGAGAGTATAAAATGTTCGGTGACACCCGAACTTAGCCCTTCCTTACTTGTTTATTTTTGTTTAGGTGGTGAAGGAGATAAAAAAGTTAGTCAATGAACTACGTACACCGATTAATGATTGGATTAATTAGTACGTTGTTGATATGCATGCTTAGACTGAAAGGGAATGCTTACGATTTATTCGTTACAACCAGGCTAAATTACAATCAGAACAATACATTTACTTTCGGAATGCTGTTGTTGGAAACATCGACAATTTAAACCCTAATTACAGCGGTAATGCTTTCATTCTACCTCCAAGCTATATCGGCAGTCCACGAAAAATGCAGGAATACATACAAGATGCGATGACTTACGTACGCCATTACGGCCGACCTGATTATTTATTACATTTACATGCAATCCCCATTGGAAAGAAATACAAATTTCACTATTACCAGGACAACAAGGAATTCATCGACATGATGTAATTGTGTGTGTGTTTAAACAAAAATTAAAATCCTTTATTGATTTTATTGTTAAATATACAATTGAGTGGCAAAAGCTCGGCCATGCGATGCTTTTAACATAGCGTTACCACGCAAATTATTACTTGCGCGAACGCGGTGCGGTTTCTAAATTACTAATTAAACTATATTCGGGTGTTAAACATCTTGAAATTTCTATTAATGTCGAATGAACCCTTTCTAATTAATAAATTTGTATATTTAGTCGTTCCATTAAGAATTTGAATTGAATTGTACTTAACCCTGGTTCATTGTTGATAACTATACTTTTTATATCTAAGAAATATTTGTCTTCAATATATTTTATTGTCAAAAATTTTTAAGAAGAATCAATGCACATAAGAAATGTTAAATTGTTCTCCCTCTTTTTGTGGTATAGGAGCATCCACTATTGGAATTTGTTTTGGATGTCTTTCATATTTATTTGTGTTGCATATGCTGCAATTTTTTACATATTGTTTAATTTGCATTATCATTAAAGGCCTAAATTATTGTTGCCTTATTTGTGCCAAATTTTCCCTATAATTTCTATGCGCACTATTATGGGTTTCTTCAATTATTGCCCCTTAATCTTCTTTATTAGTAATATCATTCGGGAATAGTTTGGTACATAAAAATTTGATAGTCGGAAAAGCTTCTTTCAAAATGTTTTTTTATTGCGTACAGCACTTCAGGCGTTCAGAATATTTCAGTAAGAATTTTTTGATTTATATATTCTTTTAAAATACCAACTATATTTTCTGGTATGTCGTATTTAATTAGAATTTTTATGTTATTAAAATAGGAAATTGTCTCCAAGACTGATATTTTCGTCCCATTATCGATTACTATTTGTCGCTTGTTTCGTGAATTTGGTATTCATCGCTGCTTTCTGCAGGATGTTGGGTTTCTCTTATAGAATTGTCTGAGTGACTCCCAGTTTATAAATTATTTTTGGTGAAAATTCTTCAATGAAAGCTCTCCATCTTTTCATTCTTACTTTTGGATTTTTTTAGACATTGCGAATGCCAATGGCTGATGATCTGTATGAATTTCCAAATCCCTTACTGCATACAGCTACATTTGACGCATCTGTGGTTAGAACTATTTTTTTTTTCAAAATCTAATGGTTTCTTTAAATTTTTGCAATTAGTTATTCCCTCCTGATCAAGGTTAAAATCTCTTTTCATATTTAGATTCTCCCAAATTAAAGAGTTTACCGCTGGAATAGGCATTGAATATCTATCCGTTATTATCGATGACCATTCTTAGTTTTGGACTCCCGTTCTCATTTATACCTTTTTTCGGAACTACCCAAACAGGAGAATTATATGGGCTTCTGCTTTGCCTTATAATTTCTTTTTCTAATAAACTTTTGGATTTCCTGAGTGGCAAAATTATTTTCGGATAATGAATATGGATATTATTTTGACCATATAAGTTTTTCATTTTCTATTCTTATATCTGCTTTGATATCTGTTCTTAATTATTTTGATAACGTCATCCCTAAGCAGTGGGATGTTAATATTTTTAACTTATAAAGTTATAGATCATATAACATTAAGTACTCACACACACACATGTATTAAATTGTATAGTTAAAAACAGCCCCATGTAGTGTGAAATGCATACAAACATATACACATGCACATATATTTAGTTATTGAAGAGAATTTCCTAAATAGTATAAAGCAATGAAAACATCAAAATAAAAATAAAATGGAAAAATTCTCCCTCGATATAAGACTTTTCATTTCCCCCACCTGTGGTAAAGAATGACAAATTCCTTTTTTGTGGTCAACGTTTGATGATTCAAATCAAACAATCTTTGTTTTTATATTTTCCTGCAAATTCTTCGAAATTATTTTCATCGGTAATATTGAAATTATTTATTTTTAAAATATTAGTGCTTCCCTTTTTGGGAGCCTATTTTTTTATTTTATTGTGGGTATTATCTTCGACTGGCGTCTTAGGATTTTCTTGTCCCAGATAGTTTAAATTTTGTATTTTTACATGTATTACTATTTGGTTTTCACCATTCTCTTTTTGTTTTATTTTACCGGTAAGAACTTCGGCTGTCTTTTTAGGTTTTTTCTTGTCCTAAAATAATTTTTTTTTAATATAATATTGTGGGTAAATTATCGGCTGGCGTCTTAGGACTATTTTCTCCCAAGCATTGTAGTAAAATTAATTCATTGAGAAAACGTATTTAGGTTCAAGGATGGTTTTTACGGAGAGAAAAATTCGAATAATTGCCGGAAAACCCCTAAAAACAGCCATTTCCTTTTTCTCATACGAACGATACAATAAAAATGAATGTTTGTTTGTTAGTAACACTAAGAGAACGGTTGAACCAATCTTGTAATTGAAAGGTGGTTTGTTGTGGATCGGGAAAGGTTTAGAAACAAAATACCTTATACTTTTAATAGGGAGAAGTCGGATAATTGGACAATTCCAAAAAGTAATATTTTCCATACACATTTTTTTCAATTTTTGTTTGTTTTGTTTTTCAATATTTTGATTTGTAAATTATTTGAATCGTTCAATTTCGGTCGCTTGCTTTTTTATTCCGTCTATTCAAAAGAAAAATTATTGAAAATTATTTAGTGAAAATTTTCAATAGCAATACTGGCAACATATTTAAATATGTTGAAACGGACAGACGAATGAATTTTTGTTATTTATTATTACTTTATATGCACTAATACGCTCTACTCATTGATTTTAATTCGGGTTTTTGCAGTTTTATCAGGAGCAAATTTATAAATTTGTCTCCAGTTTCATTGAATAAGTGTGTTTAGAGGTTTATCGTGGTGTTATTTATAAGAAAATATTTACATTAATTACTTACAGTTTGTTTGCAAAAGCAAAATAGTGTATTTAGTGTCTTGGAGTCTAATTGTCGTGTTATTGATTTAAAAGAAAATGCCACCAGTAAAGCGTTACATTATCGGTCGGCGTACGCGTAATGCAAGTCGAGTACATAATCTTCGGAACAATCAGACCGATGAACAGCGTAGGCAGCGTTTGGAGGCAAACAGAGTGAGAATTTCAGAAGTGAGATCTACAACAACAACAACAAAATAAAATATGAAATTTGGCGTTTAGATATGAACCAACAGTTGATTATGCCAGCAATGAATCAGTCAATATTGGGATAATGAATTCTATTTGTCAATATTGCAATGCATTAAAGTTTCCACTAAAACCGTCAAATTACCACAACTAACAACACCACCTGAACCACTGAATTCATTACTTTTAGGACACGAACCTCTATCAAAGCATTTCTTGCAAAATATTCAAAAGTATAACAGTGTCTTTCAAATGACATCATTTGGTGCAAATATAATTGAGAAACGGGGATTTAATCCGACTTTTAAGGTATTTATTTTCTTTCTACACATCACATACAAACCTACATAACCATAGATGGCCAAATTCTATTGAGGCTAAAGCATATATTTTAAAAGATTTATTTCATTTACAGTGTACCTATGTAGATATATGTAGAATAATGCTGTTTGTTTGAGTCACATCTTGCAAGGTTAATTTGATCTACTTTCCGTTATCCAAACAACCTATAAGTTGGCATATGTATGAAAGTCAGGTGACAATACTGTATTATTGCACCAACGCGCTGGTTTGATTACGGCGATTGAAAGTAGGGTACTCTTAAACTGCACAATATGTTAAATAAACTGCTACTACTAATAAAACTTATTTTAAAAATGTTCACAAATGTTCAATATTACAGATTCAAGGACAATCGAGCAACTAGGCGAGATCATTGTGCAACTGCAACAACTATTACATGAACATAACCTATTGATTCAATTATTTAAAACAACCTTAGAAATGATGCCAACAGATGATCATAAAATAGTAATCAGAGCAGACAAAAGACCTGCAGGTGAACATGAAAGACGCTTCAATGCACCTGTGTTAAACGAAGTTGCTATTGTGGTGGTTGGAGAGAATATGGACTCTCGAGACATTGTAATTCAACGGCGTGATGGTGGCAACCTTCAGCGTATTAGTGAAACACATCGTTCATATGATGCATTACAATACCCTCTATTATTTTGTAGAGGAGAGGATGGATATCATTTTTTAATCAAGATGATTAATCCAGCGACTGGTATGAATCAACGCAATAACAAATAACAAATACATGCAAGTTTACTAAAAAAATCCATCATGTTAATAACTGAATAATGTTTGCACATATGGTAAATAAGTAAATTATTATGTTACAGGTCAAAACAAACCGTTTCATGATTCGTCTGAACGAGGATAACCACATTTTGAAGTGCCGCCGATTATTTCATCAGTTTGCTGTTGATATGTATGTTAAAGTTGAAACGGAACGTCTGACATATATACGATTAAACCAAACAAAATTACGATCAGAAGAATACATTCATTTGCGCGACGCCATGAACAGAGATGGAAATGGAAATAATATCGGTCGACTTACGATTTTACCAGCAACGTATATAGGAAGCCCGATACACATGCACGAATACGCGCAAGATGCTATGACCTACGTGCGCCAATACGGTCGACCAGATTTATTTATTACTTTCACGTGCAATCCAAAATGGATCGAAATAACAAATCAGTTATTACACGGTCAGTCATCCAGCGATCGTCACGACATAACAGCAAGAGTGTTCAACCAGAAACTCGAAGCGCTCATGGATTTCATTATAAAATGTCATGTCTTCGGAGACGTTCGATGTTGGATGTACTCTGTAGAATGGCAGAAGAGAGGACTACCTCATGCGCATATTCTCCTGTGGATGGTCGAAAAAATAAGACCAGATGAAATAGACTTAATCATTCGTGCAGAAATTCCTGATCCCGAAGTAGATCCACAATTGTATGAAGTAGCAAAGAAGAACATGATTCATTGACCGTGTGGCGAACACAATCATGAATCACCGTGTATGATCGACAACAAATGCTCGAAACGTTATCCGCGTGCTTTGTCGGCTGATACAATTACAGGCAATGATGGTTACCCTCTGTATCGTCGCTGCTCTGTAGAAGATAACGGCAGAACAATAACGTTGCAAGTAAAAAATAAGGAAGTGGTAGTTAATAACAGATGGGTTGTTCCGTATTCACCGCTGCTCTCCAAAACATTTAAACCGCATTGCAATGTTGAGTACTGCAATTCGGTGAAGTCAATAAAATATGTTTGCAAGTACGTAACCAAAGGAAACGACATGGCTGTATTTGGTATTGCAGCTTCTAATAACGATGAAGTTTCACA
This sequence comes from Bactrocera neohumeralis, assembly GCF_024586455.1. Taxonomy (NCBI): domain Eukaryota; kingdom Metazoa; phylum Arthropoda; class Insecta; order Diptera; family Tephritidae; genus Bactrocera; species Bactrocera neohumeralis. The sequence goes on along the minus strand of NW_026089643.1, from coordinate 8,944 downwards.
ATATCAAATGGGAAGATATATTAGTAGCAATGAAGTGGTTTGGAGAATCTTTTCCTTTTCTATACACGAACGTCATCCCACTGTAGTCCATTTAGCTGTTCACCTGGAAAATGGACAAAGAGTTTATTTCACAACAGAAAACGCAGCGCAAAGAGCTGAGAGACCACCAGCGACAACGCTCACAAGTTTCTTCGAGACATGCGCAAGTGATCCATTTGCAAAAACATTGTTTTACTCGGAAATGCCAAAATATTTTACATGGAATGCATCATCCAAAAAATTCCAACGTAGGAAACATGGACAGCCTTTACCGGGGTACGCAAATGTATATTCAACCGATGCCTTAAGGCGCATTTACACAGTTCATCCGAGAAATTACGAATGTTTTTACCTGCGTTTGTTATTAGTTAATGTTCGTGGACCAACTTCATTTAAATATCTACGAACCGTCAATGGTGAATTGTGCACAACATATCGAGAAGCCTGTCAACGTTTACATTTACTGGAGGATGATATTCATTGGGATCATACACTCGCTGATGCTGTTATTTCATCTACTTCTCATCAGATTCGATCACTTTTTGCTATCGAGTCCACAAAACTTGTGGAACAAATACAAAGACAATATGGCTGAAGACATTTTACATCAAATACGTGTAACAACGGCAAATCCCGATCTTGCAATTTGCACGGAAATACACAATAAGGTATTAATAACTTTAGAGGATTTGTGCGTGATGATATCCGGTAAGATGTTGCACGAATTAGGAATGCCTGCGCCTAATCGCCCTATGCACGATGCACTCAATCATGAATTTAAACGAGAACGGCAATACGATAGAAATGCTTTAAGTCAATCCGTACAAAATAAAATCCCACTTTTAAATCTGCAACAAAAAACAGCTTACGATACAATAATGAAATCAGTAAATGACGGCAATGGCGAATTCTGTTTCCTTCGTACCGCCGTATTTTTATTATGTAAATATGTGTTTTCGAAAACTCCAAAGTTAATGATTACCTCAGCTTCTCATGGGTGGTAATGAAATGGAGAAAATAAAACGATTTCTATTCTATTGCAATGCCTTGTAGTGTACAATGTTTTTAGTTTTTTCTCCTGGAGCAAAAATATATAGCGCCGACGGTTTGCCGACTCTAGAGCACGCGACGTACAACTGCCCATGCGAAAAACACGGCAATTCAAGGTTTATTCCACACACTTCTAATGATTGACCTTGGGATTTATTAATCGTCATTGCAAATGCAAGGCGCACTGGAAACTGGATACGCTTAAATTCGAAAGGAAAGTCTGTTGGCATTAGTGGTATTCTTGGAATAAGCACATCCTCGCCTTTGAACTTTCCTATGATTATAGTCGCTTCAATCAAATTGTTCATAATTTTTTTAATGGCTAGTCTTGTTCCGTTGCACAATTTTGGCTGATTGAGATTTCGTAGCATAATTACTACAGAGCCAACCTTGAGCTGTAAATTGTGAGGCGGTAATCCAGGCAAATCCAAAGAATTTAGGAATTCAGTTGGATAATTGACAACTTCATTTGGATCGTAATAGAATCGATGGATTTAAATGAATGCACTTCTCCATCAATTTGACTCTGAGTTTCTATATTCAAATCATCTACATCCTTATTTGTAGCTGCTAAAATGGCTCGTTCGCTCAACCAAGCATGGTTTTTGTAATTTGCACCAATACTTGGGAAAACTTTTGAAATTAATTCTTCCTTTGACGTTGTAAAATGACAAAAATTTTGGGGAAACGAAATAAGGCCAGTGTTAGTGTCAGCTTGAATTTTCCCATTGCCCATGTCTAATAATGCCTTCGAAAAGATTTCCGCCGATACGTCATGTTGTAACTCCACTCGCATATTCGTTGTTAATTTGATAATTTTTACGTATTTCCACAAAATTGATGTTTTCAAGCAAGCATTTATTTCATCAGCAGCTGTTGATCTGGGAATTACTGGAAGCGTTTGGCGAAAATCTCCAGCCAGTAGAATCATAGCGCCTCCGAACAGTTTTTGATTGCCACGCAAGTCTTTCAATGTTCTATCAAGTGCCTCTAATGCTCGTTTGTGCACCATCGTACACTCATCCCAAATTATTAATCTACAATTTTGTAGCACTTTTGCCATTGCAGATGTTTTGGTTATATTGCATGTCGGTTGATCGATTGTTTGCAAATTCAATGGCAATTTCAGGGCAGAATGTGCAGTTCGTCCACCTTCTAATAATGTAGCAGCTATCCCAGATGATGCTACTGCCAGTACTATTTGACTTTGTGCCCGAATCGTATCTAAAATTAATGCAATTAAAAATGTTTTACCAGTTCCACCTGGTGCATCGAGGAAATAGAATTCGCCATTGCCGTCATTTACTGATTTCATTATTGTATCGTAAGCTGTTTTTTGTTGCAGATTTAAAAGTGGGATTTTATTTTGTACGGATTGACTTAAAGCATTTCTATCGTATTGCCGTTCTCGTTTAAATTCATGATTGAGTGCATCGTGCATAGGGCGATTAGGCGCAGGCATTCCTAATTCGTGCAACATCTTACCGGATATCATCACGCACAAATCCTCTAAAGTTATTAATACCTTATTGTGTATTTCCGTGCAAATTGCAAGATCGGGATTTGCCGTTGTTACACGTATTTGATGTAAAATGTCTTCAGCCATATTGTCTTTGTATTTGTTCCACAAGTTTTGTGGACTCGATAGCAAAAAGTGATCGAATCTGATGAGAAGTAGATGAAATAACAGCATCAGCGAGTGTATGATCCCAATGAATATCATCCTCCAGTAAATGTAAACGTTGACTGGCTTCTCGATATGTTGTGCACAATTCACCATTGACGGTTCGTAGATATTTAAATGAAGTTGGTCCACGAACATTAACTAATAACAAACGCAGGTAAAAACATTCGTAATTTCTCGGATGAACTGTGTAAATGCGCCTTAAGGCATCGGTTGAATATACATTTGCGTACCCCGGTACAGGCTGTCCTTGTTTCCTACGTTGGAACTTTTTGGATGATGCATTCCATGTAAAATATTTTGGCATTTCCGAGTAAAACAATGTTTTTGCAAATGGATCACTTGCGCATGTCTCGAAGAAACTTGTGAGCGTTGTCGCTGGTGGTCTCTCAGCTCTTTGCGCTGCGTTTTCTGTTGTGAAATAAACTCTTTGTCCATTTTCCAGGTGAACAGCTAAATGGACTACAGTGGGATGACGTTCGTGTATAGAAAAGGAAAAGATTCTCCAAACCACTTCATTGCTACTAATATATCTTCCCATTTGATATTGTGAAACTTCATCGTTATTAGAAGCTGCAATACCAAATACAGCCATGTCGTTTCCTTTGGTTACGTACTTGCAAACATATTTTATTGACTTCACCGAATTGCAGTACTCAACATTGCAATGCGGTTTAAATGTTTTGGAGAGCAGCGGTGAATACGGAACAACCCATCTGTTATTAACTACCACTTCCTTATTTTTTACTTGCAACGTTATTGTTCTGCCGTTATCTTCTACAGAGCAGCGACGATACAGAGTACCATCATTGCCTGTAATTGTATCAGCCGACAAAGCACGCGGATAACGTTTCGAGCATTTGTTGTCGATCATACACGGTGATTCATGATTGTGTTCGCCACACGGTCAATGAATCATGTTCTTCTTTACTACTTCATACAATTGTGGATCTACTTCGGGATCAGGAATTTCTGCACAAATGATTAAGTCTATTTCATCTGGTCTTATTTTTTCGACCATCCACAGGAGAATATGCGCATGAGGTAGTCCTCTCTTCTGCCATTCTACAGAGTACATCCAACATCGAACGTCTCCGAAGACATGACATTTTATAATGAAATCCATGAGCGCTTCGAGTTTCTGGTTGAACACTCTTGCTGTTATGTCGTGACGATCGCTGGATGACTGACCGTGTAATAACTGATTTGTTATTTCGATCCATTTTGGATTGCACGTGAAAGTAATAAATAAATCTGGTCGACCGTATTGGCGCACGTAGGTCATAGCATCTTGCGCGTATTCGTGCATGTGTATCGGGCTTCCTATATACGTTGCTGGTAAAATCGTAAGTCGACCGATATTATTTCCATTTCCATCTCTGTTCATGGCGTCGCGCAAATGAATGTATTCTTCTGATCGTAATTTTGTTTGGTTTAATCGTATATATGTCAGACGTTCCGTTTCAACTTTAACATACATATCAACAGCAAACTGATGAAATAATCGGCGGCACTTCAAAATGTGATTATCCTCGTTCAGACGAATCATGAAACGGTTTGTTTTGACCTGTAACATAATAATTTACTTATTTACCATATGTGCAAACATTATTCAGTTATTAACATGATGGATTTTTTTTAGTAAACTTGCATGTATTTGTTATTTGTTATTGCGTTGATTCATACCAGTCGCTGGATTAATCATCTTGATTAAAAAATGATATCCATCCTCTCCTCTACAAAATAATAGAGGGTATTGTAATGCATCATATGAACGATGTGTTTCACTAATACGCTGAAGGTTGCCACCATCACGCCGTTGAATTACAATGTCTCGAGAGTCCATATTCTCTCCAACCACCACAATAGCAACTTCGTTTAACACAGGTGCATTGAAGCGTCTTTCATGTTCACCTGCAGGTCTTTTGTCTGCTCTGATTACTATTTTATGATCATCTGTTGGCATCATTTCTAAGGTTGTTTTAAATAATTGAATCAATAGGTTATGTTCATGTAATAGTTGTTGCAGTTGCACAATGATCTCTCGCCTAGTTGCTCGATTGTCCTTGAATCTGTAATATTGAACATTTGTGAACATTTTTAAAATAAGTTTTATTAGTAGTAGCAGTTTATTTAACATATTGTGCAGTTTAAGAGTACCCTACTTTCAATCGCCGTAATCAAACCAGCGCGTTGGTGCAATAATACAGTATTGTCACCTGACTTTCATACATATGCCAACTTATAGGTTGTTTGGATAACGGAAAGTAGATCAAATTAACCTTGCAAGATGTGACTCAAACAAACAGCATTATTCTACATATACATAGGTACACTGTAAATGAAATAAATCTTTTAAAATGTATGCTTTAGCCTCAATAGAATTTGGCCATCTATGGTTATGTATGTAGGTTTGTATGTGATGTGTGTGACAGAAGAAAATAAATACCTTAAAAGTCGGATTAAATCCCCGTTCCTCAATTATATTTGCACCAAATGATGTCATTTGAAAGACACTGTTATACTTTTGTATATTTTGCAAGAAATGCTTTGATAGAGGTTCGTGTCCTAAAAGTAATGAATTCAGTGGTTCAGGTGGTGTTGTTAGTTGTGGTAATTTGACGGTTCTAGTGGAAACTTTAATGCATTGCAATATTGACAAATAGAATTCATTGTCCCAACATTGACTGATTCATTGCTGGCATAATCAACTGTTGGTTCATATCTAAACGCCAAATTTCATACTTTATTTTGTTGTTGTTGTTGTAGATCTCACTTCTGAAATTCTCACTCTGTTTGCCTCCAAACGCTGCCTACGCTGTTCATCGGTCTGATTGTTCCGAAGATTATGTACTCGACTTGCATTACGCGTACGCCGACTGATAATGTAACGCTTTACTGGTGGCATTTTCTTTTAAATCAATATCACGACAATTAAACTCCAAGACACTAAATACACTATTTTGCTTTTGCAAACAAACTGTAAGTAATTAATGTAAATATTTTCTTATAAATAACACCACGATAAACCTCTAAACACACTTATTCAATGAAACTGAAGACAAATTTATAAATTTGCTCCTGATAAAATTGCAAAAACCCGAATTAAAATCAATGAGTAGAGCGTATTAGTGCATATAAAGTAATAATAAATAACAAAAATTCATTCGTCTGTCCGTTTCAACATATTTAAATATGTTGCCAGTATTGCTATTGAAAATTTTCACTAAATAATTTTCAATAATTTTTCTTTTGATTAGCCGGAATAAAAAAGCAAGCGACCGAAATTGAACGATTCAAATAATTTACAAATCAAAATATTGAAAAACAAAACAAACAAAAATTGAAAAAAATGTGTATGGAAAATATTACTTTTTGGAATTGTCCAATTATCCGACTTCTCCCTATTAAAAGTATAAGGTATTTTGTTTCTAAACCTTTCCCGATCCACAACAAACCACCTTTCAATTTCAAGATTGGTTCAACCGTTCTCTTAGTGTTACTAACAAACAAACATTCATTTTTATTGTATCGTTCGTATGAGAAAAAGGAAATGGCTGTTTTTAGGGGTTTTCCGGCAATTATTCGAATTTTTCTCTCCGTAAAAACCATCCTTGAACCTAAACGAACATTTAAAAAAAGAATTATCAAATTTGGTTTAGTTGTATGAAAGTTATGCGCGTACATACATTTTTGGTATTCATTTTTATTTATATAGATAATCAATTTTAAATACAATAATAGTATAATTTATCTCGTTTTCTTTTTTATTTACATATACATATTTAATACATGTATAAGAATTTATTTTATTTTCATTTTTCGTAAATAAGGGCACTTGTGAATTTCCCATTTAATTAATAAATATACGATTTACTTACAACTGACTTTATGTTGTTGTTGCTACTGCTGCTGTGGTTACTGTTGCTGTTAGTTCTTGTTTTTGTTGCTATTGCTGTTGCTCTTGTTGCCTCTGCTACTGCTGTTGTTTTGGAAACTAGTTGCCTTTTTCCTTTATGCTTGGTCGCTGCTTTATTGCTTTTCATGCGGAGTTTTCACTGACACTGTTTATTTTGTTGTTTTTAAAGAACTCTGTGTTCTAAGTATTTTTGAAATTATATTTATTTTTGGTTTTTGTTTATTTTTTTTATTATATTTCTTTGGTCAAACAATAGGTTTAGTTTGATTGAGTAGATTCATCACTTTGTTTCCACTTTTAGTTTTTTCTTTCTAATTTGATTTTTATGCTTTTGCTGATTACACTGTTGTCTTTGTGGATCGTTCGGCGCTTAATTTTTAATTTTGTTGCACTTGTTGTTTAATTTTCCTTCGCAAACCGTCACGTTGCGTGGTAAATGCAAGGGCTTGTTGTTGAACAATAACAATGTTACTTTTGTAATTGATAAGCTTACGCGAAAGCGGGGTGGTTTTTAAAAAGATGTGAATCTAGTGAGTTATGTTCAAAAACAAAACTAAATTATCTTTGTTACACTTATATTTATACAATTGATATCTTAAGCCTAGATAAAGAGTTTCATCTTATATTCTAATAAGTGCAGACTTAGGTGTTAGATGATGTGCTGTCTAATTCTATTTAAAGCGTGCCATAAGTTATAGTTTATGGCCACTTCCTTATTGGCGATGTGTCAATAACATATTTGACACATTCGTTTAATAATGAATTTATATGAATATTACTTACTTTAGGCAAAAGTGCCCTTAGCTATTGTTGGCGTTAACTTTATTGTTTATTTCAGGCATAAGTGCCGTTAGCTATTTGTGGCGTTAACTTGCATGGAAAATGGAAAGTGTATGAAAAATTTATTAAAGATGCTTACGAATGCCACTATCCCAGATATTCACAATTATCCAATGTACCGGCGCAGAAATTCTGAGAATGGTGGCCACACATTTACAATGCAATGGCCGAATTTTACAAATCCAGTAGAATTTGATAATCAATGGGTGGTACCATATTCACCATTACTTTCAAACACTCATGAGGCTCATATCAATGTCGAGCTTTGCAGTTCTGTAAAAGTTCAGTTAAGTACATTTGTAATTATATCAATAAAGGCAATGATTTGGCCATATTTGAAGTAAAAATATAAATAACAAGTAAGGAAGGGCTAAGTTCGGGTATCACCGAACATTTTATACTCTCGCATGATAAAGTGATAATCGAGATTTCATTATCTGTCATTTACATATTTTTCAAATACCGTATATATTATACAGAGAAGGCATCAGATGGAATTCAAAATATCGTTATATTGCAAAAGGCGTGGTTGTGAAACGATTTTACCCATGTTTTGTACATGTCATCAGGGTGTTAAGAAAATATTATATACCGAATTTCATTGAAATCGGTCTAGTAATTCCTGAGATATGGTTTTTGGTCCATTTTCAATTTTTGAAAAAAGCCTGGATGCAGCTTCCTTCTGCCATTTCTTCCGTAAAATTTAGTGTTTCTGACGTTTTTTGTTTGTCGGTTAACGCACTTTTAGTGATTTTCAACATAACGTTTGTAAGGGGCGTGGTTATTATCCGATTTCTTCCATTTTTGAACTGTATATGTAAATGTAACTTAGTAGGGGGCGGGGCCACGTCCACTTTTCCAAAAAAATTTTATGAAAAATTACGTCCAAATATGCCCCACCCTAATGCGATCCTTTGTGCCAAATTTTACTTTAATATCTTTATTTATGGCTTAGTTATGACACTTTATAGTTTTTCGGTTTTCGCCATTTTGTGGGCGTGGCAGAGGGCCGATTTTGCCCATCTTCGAATTTAGCCTTCTTATGTAGCCAAGAAATACGTACACCAAGTTTCATCATGATATCTCAATTTTTACTCAAGTTACAGCTTGCACGGACGGACGGACAGACGGATTTCAACTCTACTCGTCACCTTGATCACTTTGCTATCTGACTATATCTGACTCTTTTAGTTTTAGGACTTACAAACAACAGTTATGTGAACAAAACTATAATACTCTCCTTAGCAACTTTTTTGCGAGAGTATAAAAATAATGAAATAACACGATACCAAATGGGTAGATACATTAGCAGCAACGAAGCCGTTTGGCATATTCTTAGTTTTCCGTACCCGAGAACATCTTGTATTATATCTTTAAAATTGTCAACGTATATCCTTTACAGAAGAAAATGT